>NW_011888813.1:7595022-7598550 GCF_000151845.1 Pteropus vampyrus
ATAAGGACACCAGTCCTACTGAATCAGAGCCCCACCCTTATGACCTCATTTAACTTTCTTTAACTTCATATCTTCAAATATAGTTATTTTGGGGATTAAGGCTTCAGTATAGGAATGGGGGTGAGGTGGGGTACCGTTCAGTCCATAACGTACACATAGAAATAACTCATTAAATATCCGTAGAAAGAAATTGGAGACTAACAAATTACAGATGGAAACTATCACTTATGTAACCATATCAATTTCTAAATGACCATAACAAAGTATTTCCCTAAAATATGAGCATAAACATATATTCAATTACAGAGTCAGGGGAATCAGAAAGGAAATGTCATTTTTATGTTTCAACAGTAACTTACTCAACATTTTTCCTCATATTTTTATTCAATGAATTTGTGAATAAGACTAGTATTTGATTTTATCTTCTGTTGGGTATATTCTTATTGTTCATTTAAAATATAATTAAATAAAAAAACAAAGGCAATAGCATTGAGGTTCAATGCTTCTGATTTCTAGAGAAAAGAGGTGTTTCTAAACTTAAAAGATTAAGCAAGAAGTAAAAGATTGAATCAGTTTATGTAAAAATTAAAATGTTCCTTTTATAATTGCCAATTAAAAAAAAACTGTAAACATACTAAGGAAAAACAGTCAACAACAAATATAATACTTAAAATGTAGAAAATTAACCAGGAAACAATCAGAAAAATATTCGTCCTAATAATCAAGAAGATAAAATTCATATCCCATTTCTCACATAAAGCAGTCATTCAAAATGCAGACAGCTTCTCAGTAAAAAAAAAAAAAAAAGAAAGAAAGACAAAATGCTCTCATATGCTACTAGAATGTATGTAAATAAAAACTGAGACTGAAAAACACAATGAAAAGTATATTGGAGCCTTAAAGTTTTATCCCTACTGATTTGGTTTTGTTAATTCTGATTATATAATTTACTGAGAAATGACAAGTAAAAATACTGTATAGTAGGCCGAATAATAGCATCCCGATCCTTGAATCTTGTAAGTGTTACCTTATGTGGAAAATACCTGTTAGATAGGATTAAGAATCTTGAGATTGGAGTATTATCCTAGAATATCCAGGTAGGCCTACGTACTATCACAAGTGTCTTTATAGGAGAGAGGCAGATGGAAATGCAGTACACACACACACACACACACACACACACACACACACAGAGGAAGGTGATGTGGAATTGGAGCAGAGAGAGATTTGAAGACTACAGTGATGTGTCAACAAGCCAAGGAATGCTAGCAGACAACAGCAGCTGGAAGTGGTAAGGTATGATAGTCTCCTAGACCCTCCGGAGGGAGCACTGCCATGCCAGCACTGACTTTGGCCCAATGATATTGATTTTGAACTTTTGGCCCACGGAACTGTGAGAAAGTAAATTTCTATTGTTTTATTCAATAGATTCGTGGTACTTTTTTTTACAGCAGGCACAGACAAAAAAAAGAGTACATGCAGATAAAAAACTATTCTTTAAAAAAAATCTAGCAGTTCAAAATCCAAGACTATGTAAATTGTTAAATTAACAATGATACATTTATTTAACTGGGTATTATTATACTTTTAAGAGAATTAATTTATTTTATATAACAGACAATTTACATAATTAGGAATAAAATGGATAAAAATTATGTAACAGTAAAGTCAATCATAAAAATAAATAAAAGACTTTTTGAGATGCAATTCTCAATAAGATGGAAATTAATCACGGATTAGTGTGACTCTCATTGTCCTAATTCTGGAGATATTGCAGAAGTTAAAGGAAAGCATGTGAGTGCAAATCCCTGAGAAAGGTATGGGTAAGGGAAGTGTAAAGCAAGTGACACTTGTTGCTTAGAGCCAGGAGCAGCAGTCCCAGAATGACATCTCATAGCGAGGTTTACAGATGTTGGGAATGCCAAGAAAGACACAACTCACACAAGCCCCGGATAGAACAATGCTTCACTCACATGGAGAAGAGGTGGAGTAAGATCAACTTCGAGAGTGAATGTTGCTCCCCCATGGTCAGAAAGTTTCATCCCACAGACATCACTGGCAGGTAGTCTGCTGGCACTCTTGTACTGCAGGTGAAGGGCCGTGTTGCCTTTCTGCCACAAACATATATAGCAGTGAAGTTGGCCAGGTGTTATGTGACACATAATCAAACCTAGACCAGGGGAACATACTCCCAAACAAAGTGATACACACAGCACAGGCTATGAGGCTTCTTATCTCCCCATAAGAAAATGCCGCCATCTGCTAGCCCCAGTTCTAGGTACTGATATGCATACTGCTCTATTTAGACAGAAGTGTACTGATACCTGCAATGTATTTTGAAATGATCTCAACATATGAAAGAAAGAGTAGATGGACAGGAAGACATTGACATTTGAATCTGAGTAATGGGTATATAGATGCTCAATGTAAAGTTCTTACAACCTTTCTGCATGTTCAAAATTATAATTAAATGTTGAATAAGAAAAGCAGAAAAGTGAATACATTTTTTACTACAGTTGTATTTATGTATATTAAAAACATACACACAAAAAACAACATTGCATGTTATGATGCGGTATGAAAGAATACATGTGAAACAAGTCAGAGCTGATGAGTATTTCAGGCATAGGAATAATAGAGGTGACTGGAGATAATAAAGGAAAAAAGTATGAATTTCTTTATAAAAATTCACGACCAAGGTCAATGAACTATGGAGTGAGATTAGATCAACTCTTTACACCTGAGTTCTAAAATAACGAACATTATTTTGAAAGCCAGTGAGAGATAATGTTGTCTAAGGTAACCATCACATTCTCCCTTCCATGTTATGTAACCACAAGTGAGAAAAAATCATCTGTTCACATTAGTCTGGCTTGAAATGACTGACTACATTCCAGGAACCAGCTGTCTCCATGATGGTTCACTTTCAGTTCTGCATGAAGACATTTATATCTCTATATAAGTTCCATCTTTAATAAATATGGTTCCTCTGAGGAAGTCAGAATACCAATGTTTGGTTCTGGCATTGCTGCGTGGCTTTTGTGCAATTTACTTTAACACTGGTTCTTAACGTCTTCATGTGTAGAATGGGAAGGGTAGGAATTTTCTCATATTCTTTTTTCTAGCATCATTTTCTAGGGAGTAAGCAAATGTTTTTAAGTCAGACTGTTTCTAATTCCAATTCTGCAGTGGGCTTGTGTTATAACTATGGACAAATTACTCAATTTCACACTGCCCGTTTCCTCATCTGTGAAATGGAATAAAAAGCATTCAGGCTAGGACAGTTGCGAGGATGAAATAATTAGCTAGGGTAAGCACTTAGTAGTAGATTTGTTATATGAATTGTAATGTTTCTGCTCATAAAAATTTCAATCTAGTTTTTCTCTACGAATAGTTTTCCCAGATCATCAAAAACTCGTATTAGCCTTTTAACTTATGTCTGATTTGAACGTGCCTTGGAGAAATCAATAAACACTTGGTATCAGCAGTTCATTAGATATAATTTTTCTTCTGCTTAAAAGAAGTGGA
>NW_011888813.1:7598600-7603261 GCF_000151845.1 Pteropus vampyrus
TGCATGTTCAAAATTATAATTAAATGTTGAATAAGAAAAGCAGAAAAGTGAATACATTTTTTACTACAGTTGTATTTATGTATATTAAAAACATACACACAAAAAACAACATTGCATGTTATGATGTGGTATGAAAGAATACATGTGAAACAAGTCAGAGCTGATGAGTATTTCAGGCATAGGAATAATAGAGGTGACTGGAGATAATAAAGGAAAAAAGTATGAATTTCTTTATAAAAATTCACGACCAAGGTCAATGAACTATGGAGTGAGATTAGATCAACTCTTTACACCTGAGTTCTAAAATAACGAACATTATTTTGAAAGCCAGTGAGAGATAATGTTGTCTAAGGTAACCATCACATTCTCCCTTCCATGTTATGTAACCACAAGTGAGAAAAAATCATCTGTTCACATTAGTCTGGCTTGAAATGACTGACTACATTCCAGGAACCAGCTGTCTCCATGATGGTTCACTTTCAGTTCTGCATGAAGACATTTATATCTCTATATAAGTTCCATCTTTAATAAATATGGTTCCTCTGAGGAAGTCAGAATACCAATGTTTGGTTCTGGCATTGCTGCGTGGCTTTTGTGCAATTTACTTTAACACTGGTTCTTAACGTCTTCATGTGTAGAATGGGAAGGGTAGGAATTTTCTCATATTCTTTTTTCTAGCATCATTTTCTAGGGAGTAAGCAAATGTTTTTAAGTCAGACTGTTTCTAATTCCAATTCTGCAGTGGGCTTGTGTTATAACTATGGACAAATTACTCAATTTCACACTGCCCGTTTCCTCATCTGTGAAATGGAACAAAAAGCATTCAGGCTAGGACAGTTGCGAGGATGAAATAATTAGCTAGGGTAAGCACTTAGTAGTAGATTTGTCATATGAATTGTAATGTTTCTGCTCATAAAAATTTCAATCTAGTTTTTCTCTACGAATAGTTTTCCCAGATCATCAAAAACTCGTATTAGCCTTTTAACTTATGTCTGATTTGAACGTGCCTTGGAGAAATCAATAAACACTTGGTATCAGCAGTTCATTAGATATAATTTTTCTTCTGCTTAAAAGAAGTGGAACCTTTGTTCTGATTCACCTGACAGACGCTGAATTCCCAAAGAGAAGCTTGTTAAACATTGAGCCAACTGGAACACTTTTCAGTTCCAACTGCAAATGTATCAACCAAACAAGCATTTGTTTTACAAGGAGCTCAAAGCATTTGTTAGTAGTCACTGTCGCCAGAGTCCTGGAACAATCTCTCTGCCAAAACTAACTCATTCTGTCCCAAACTCCTGCCCCAATCCTCCCACACTTTCTTCTCTCTTAATTTTTTTTCTTTAATGTTTTTCTTAATTTAGTTTTAAATTGCGGGACTTTTTTTTTTATTGGGGGGTTTTTTGGGTTTTTTTTTTTTTCCTCCTGGTGTTGGGAGAGTTCTGACTGGAAATTGACAGCTAGGCACAGGAAGCCAAGACTTTTTTGTTATGTTTTGGATTCTGTTATCAAATAGCTAGGTAGACCTTAGTCTATCCCTCATCCTCAGTGGGTTTAACGGTCTCTATCCTCATTTTTGAACAGTGACCCATTGTGATCATGCTCTGGGAACAGGCTTCGTTTCTCAACTGACACTTTTGTGCAAAAATGTAAGGGTCACATTTATATCCACTTCTTGCTCCCCTTGTAGCATTGTAAGTCACAACTGATAAAGGCACAGAACTCTGTGATCTGATATAATTTGCTATGAAACCACTATCCATTTTTGACACTTGAGTTCTGCTTGCCAATTTGCAAGTCTGCTTACACACTGTCCAACCATGGGGTCAAGCAATTATTTCGTGGGCCATTGTGAATTCTCTTATGTGGTTGTTCCCTATGTGATTTGATTAAGACCGTGGCCTAAGGCCATATATCTGCCCTTCTTAACAATGAACAATTAGGTAGAGAGAGTTTGAGCATAAATGGATTTTTAGGGACCTAAGGGCAGCCCTTCTGTCCTTTTCTTTCTTTCTTAAGGTAACTCTCTAAATGTTGATACTCCAAATCAGTTTAAGTATTTTATTCCATGGTTAGAGGTTCGTATTTAAAAGGAAATGCTTGTGTGTTAACTGAGACTATTGATCTAAGTTAGTTCTTGTACTGGATTAGATAGGTCCACCTGCCTCTCTCACCACACCATCTTCTTCCTGGGTCCTTCCAATGTGGGTTTAGTTGAAAATAAGTTCACTGCTGATATGATTAGTTAAGTAAGATAAGATCATACTGGAATAGGGTAGACCTTTAATCCAATATGACTGATGTCCTTTTAGGAAGTGAAGGGACGCAGAGGCATACAGAGAGAATGTCATGTGACGACAGAGGCAGAGATTAGAGTGATGCATTTGTAAGCCAAGGAATGCCACCTATTATTGGCAACACCAGAAACTAAGAGAAAGGCATGGGACAGGGTTTCCTCTAAAGCTTTCAGTGATAGCAAAACCCTGCTGACATCTTGACTTATAACTTGTAGCCTCTGGAATTCTGAGACAAATTATATTGTTTTAAGGCCCCAATTTTGTGGTAAAGAAATGTGTGTTTGCATTGAATTATCAGAAAAACAATTAATGGGTTTCTCTCCCATTTCATGAAAATAGAACTTGTAATATATTTATCCTACCCATCTTCCCTTCTCCCTCCTTAGCCCTATGTGTTGAGATGATTTGAACTATATGAAACTGCTAATATCTGAGCTTTAAAAATAATGACAGTTGAATGTAGTTCAACATGTATATAAGTTCTGGTCCCACACAAAGTTTCCATTTACAGAGCTTCTATACTCTTCATCCTTGCCTATACTGAACTCTTTGCTCATGCTTATATATTGTATAATTATAGAGTCCACTCTTCAATATTCTTTTCAGGTTGTATATGTGAGTCATACATTGTATGAATCTTTGTAAAGGTTATTTTATCTTTTTTTTTACCTTGACAAGTGAATGATACCTTGACCTTGCATGAGATGTTAAGGTAATACTTCTTTTTGCTCAGACTCTCTGGAGATTTTAAGTTTTCATTGTTTTGTTTTATTTTTATTTATTGAAATTTAGAAATTTTACAAAGGTCTGCATAGAGCTTTGTTTTTCCTCATAACCCTGATGAAACTTGGGGAAAGCTTCAAATCTACAAATTCCATTTTCAGTTTAGATTTTTCCACACTTGTTTAGTTCAATCAATCTTCTTCTTTTTTTTTTTTTTTTATGTTTCTGTTCTAATTCATTGTCAGTTCCCTGCATCTATCTTCTTAGTCTTTTACCTTTTACTTCATTATTTCTATCTCTTTTAAATTTTGGTTTGTTTTAAGCTTTTCTTTATATTTGCGATTCCAGGTTACTAATATTTGTCCAAATGTCTACCTTACATCTGATTTACCTATTTAATTCTGTAGTTTAAAAATAGCTTCAAAAGCTTCTTTTTAGCTTCAAAAAGACTTTTTGGAGCTTTAATAGAACAATTTTAAATTGTTTTTGTTTCGTTGTCTTTGTCTTTGTTGCTCTCATTTTTGTTGTCATCTGTCTTGTTCAACAGTTTATTTATTTATTTATTTTTCGCCAAGAGCAGGATCTTCTTTAGTTTTGCTGAATTGTCATCTCTCTGGCTGCTGAATTTCCTTAAAAACATTTAAAGTCTCTTTTGTTCTCTTTTTGAGGCTCATTTGTAGCTGCTACATCTTAGAGAAGAGAGATGGCCCTGGGACCAGCAATAGAGAGCCTTGAGTTCCCAAGTCTCTCCTGAGACACTATGGAGGACTTGTTTGTTTCTCAGCTCCAAGTGATAGTGCTCTCAACATCATTCCACCTTACAATTTCCCCCATAGATTCTGGGGCCAGGGGTGTCAGTGGCTTATCCCTCCATCGGATAGTCATTTCTTTCCTATAGGATTCCATGAATCTCAAGACATCAGCTCCTTCTGGTACCTACCATCTTATCTTTACTTCAAGGTTTTCTGGCAATAGTCCTCAAACTCTACTATTCAGAGGGGAACATTCCTGCATCAACTCTCTGGCATAAACACTAGCCAATTCTTTGTTCACAATTTCTAAGCCTTATGTGTCCACCATTCCCAGCATCTACTTGTCTCAGATGAGAGAACTAATGGTTGGATGGGCATTAGAAAGGGGTCAAGTTCTTATCTTTTTAGAATTCATGATTATTTTCTATACTAAATGTGTCTGACACTTAAACCAATTTAATTTACCACTTCTAATATACTTTCTTATATAACAGACTAATTATTAGTACAGTTAAATTTATTTTCTTGCGCTACATGGTTGGCTTTCTGAGGGCAGAGACAATCTCATTCTCTTTTTATTTTTATCATAGTCAAGTAATAATTACCAGTGAAATTCAAATGTTTAATAAATACTCTGATTTGATAAAATCACAACAACATTTAGAAAAGGCATACATGCAAAGTTCAACAGTGCTTTAATAAAGGAATGTTAATTATTGTTTGAACATTTTACAATGAGCATGGTTTACTTACTTTAACTTAAAAAGGCAAAAAAAAAAAAAAAAAGTAGAAGTTATGACCAAAGTCTTTCAAGTTCAGATCACTGGGTTCTAACATATTCAACTTACTAGACTTTGAGTTGTACTGAAAATGTATAAAGTGAAGGAAGGAA
>NW_011888813.1:7603421-7606187 GCF_000151845.1 Pteropus vampyrus
AGAAGCATATTTAAATGACACATCTTATAATTGAATTATTTGAGCAGTTGCTGAAAATCATGATTTTACTTGTCCTCATGGAAATATTAGTCAAATATGCACCTATAATAAATGCATCCATAAAATGAGACAGTGGTCTTCCTGAAGACACTCTAGTATGTGTCTCGAGTAATTAGTAACCATCTCTAATGGACTGCCTCTTAATTTTGTGATAGTTTTATTATTCAGGAGCTGTATATATTATAAACTATGTAGACCAGTTAATAGTTACATGTCCTAGTTACATGTCATCAATTTGAAGAGATAAAGCCCAGTACTGAAAAACAACCTCAAAATAAAGAATTTGAGCATGATTGGAGTACCTTGAGATACTTTGTTGTTTGAGTTATAATTTCTGCATTTTACTGATGGTTAAAAAATAAGGCTTTGAATGGAAGGAGGTACAGTCTTTCACTTATGGATCCATCAAAGCATGTAGGCACGCTGTGGTAGAGACCTTGGAGAAGACAGCTATTTGTCTGCTCATATTAGAGTAGTGGAGACAAGTGAATGTATTTTCTGTTGACTCTGAATGTTTGGCTGTACTTTCTAAACATGAGTAGACTGTATTCACAAGATTGTGAGGTTTGATTTAAACAGTATTTAAAGGCATTATCCCTATTCATGTTAGATCTTATCTAAGACCCCATCAGGAGGAAATTATGCCAAGGTAGGAATACCATAAAATGTTTCTTTTTCCATGACTGTAAGAGAGAAAATACCACAGTGATTATGCCTTCCTTTGATGTCCTTATAACATTTAGTCTGATTTTCTGAATGAAGAAGGTGTAAGAACAAATAAAATGAAAACGTTGTCTTATTTCAGTTAACACGGTGACACGTATTTGGCTGAAGATTATATTTTATAAACATTTTTATCTTGTTGGCATTATATTATCTTTCATAGTCATTTTTAAAAAAGTTTAAACCACTAAAATTTCTGTTATTATGGTGATCTTTATGTTTTAATTTAGAAATTAGCTGAGAAATCCCAAGAGCCCTGGTTGTTATATACTTAACTGCAAATTTGTTAGCATTTTCCATGTGTACAGATATGAATGAGTGTCAAATGATATATGTTAATATTTGTGATGTGTGTGCATGTGTGTGTGTATGTGTTATAATCATATCTATGTTTATGTCGGTGGGTGTGAGGTAATAGTAGTGGTTTGGGCTGAAAAAGATGGGTAAATCATGGTGAACGTTGGAGAAGGTCACCCAGCGGATGTGACCATGGATTGGCCCTAGAGCTAGACCTGGGCCATCGGCGGCTCCTCATCCCCCACCCCTGTTCTTAGAATATATGCTCTGCCCACCGTTCCTACAGAGGGAGACATTTTCAAGGATGCAGCCTCGAGAGAGAAATGGATTGTTGAGACCATCTGGGTGATATGTTTGACTAAACCCAGAAAAGGTCTCTGTATAAACTTTTAACATTCTGACGGGTGGGTGAGGAGATTTACTTGGCTTGTGGCATCCAAGGCAAGCCATGTATGTAAGTTTCTTTGCTTATTAAAATTGCCACCTGCTAATCTGGAGTGGCTTGCCTCTTTCTTTATAGTGGTTTCTTGATGTCTTCCATGTAAGTGGGCAATTTGCAAACCAGCAATAATGTAGTTAAATTTAATTTACATTTTGAAATTCATCAGGCAATATTGCTCTCATGTGATCAATTAGCAATTGCCATTTTACATATAAAATAAAACATCAAAAATTGTCTAACGCTATAAGAATTTTAATTTATTTATTAAGTAGTGAATTAATTTAGGGGACGTGTCTAGAACAAAATAATTTGAAAGATATCCTCTTAGATATTTATTTTACATGATCCTTTGAGATCTAGCTATCCAGTATTCACGTTATTAACAAACAGCATTGTGAAACTCTTGACCTAAAATTAATCTACAGAATTAATGGAGGTTTTGCAAAATCTTGAACAAAGTTATCCCTGTCAGTTTCTGACAATGGTAAGTACAGTGTTGACAACTTGAGATCGCTGATTCCCTCTGCAGCAAAGTGAATAGTAAACTGTTTTCAAAATCTCAAAATATAAGAAGAATTAAATATTTATCATCAACATGATCACATATTAAGCAAATGGTTATTTCTTAGTCTTTGTCAGAGATATACAAATATGCTATGGTGACATCAGTTAGCAGATTATTTTGAAAAGCTCTGATTATTGGTTATATAGCACTTTTTGATGATAAAGTATATAACTAATAATAATAATAATAATACAGGATTTTTAATAGACAAAATATCTCTGTATATGGGGTTCATTAAAGGAAAAGAGCCAAAGCTAATTGTTAACATATAATCTGGGTGGAGTCTCTGCAACTTTTCCAATGTGCAGAAAAATAAATAAAAGTTACTAATTTTTTTAATGTACTAAAGTTATAAATAATAAACAAATGGAAATAAATTGAAATGGAGTATAGTAAAATCAAACAAAACACAGAGGCTTCACTTCAGTTTCCTCTTAGCCTTGAATTGTTCTTTACCTACTCTGAACACATTGTCACAGAGACCTGTGAAACTCTGGGACATAAGGCAGAGATAAGCATGGCATTACCTGCCAATACCTGCAAAAGAGGAAGAGAGAGCTTCTGATTTTCTAAGAGGTTTGGGTGTAACTGCATCTGCTGGAGGTAGGAGCATCATGTTTCTCCTCCTTTCCGTTCGTTCCTCTCTGCTTCTCTCTCTCTCTCTTTCTCTTTCTTTCTT
>NW_011888813.1:7607027-7616141 GCF_000151845.1 Pteropus vampyrus
AGAAGTAGCGGTGGGAGGCTAAATAATGTCAAAAACCCTTTCCAGCCTGGAAGTCCAATAAGCATCACTGTCCATATGTTTTTGGGAACACAAAAGAAAAAGCAATTATTTGTGCACAGAAGAATTGTAATGAACATAAACACAGATATTTTTATTTTTCAATTTTTCTTTTAAAATAAATCTAAACTTACAGAAAAGGTCCAAAAGCACTGCAAAATATTACCATATACCCTTCATTCATATTCTCCAAATGTTACATTTTTATCACATTTGCTTCCTCTCTCCTTCTCACCCTCTCTCTCTCCCTCACTCTCTCTCTCTCCCTATTCCCACTGTTTTTTTTTGTTTGTTTGTTTTGTTTTGTTTTTTTTTTTGGTGAAAGGTACTTTACGCCAAAATGTATTTTATAGTAAGAGAAAAACATTCCGGTCCAGGAACCAATCCATGATCACATGTGGCATTTAGTTGTCATATCTCCTTCATCTTCTTTACTTTAGAAATGTTTTTCTTTCTTTGTTTTTAAAAGTCTTAACTGTTTTGAAGAGACCAGGCCAGTAATTTTATATAACGTCTCTCAGTTTGGGTTTTTCTGACATTTGTTCAGAATTAGGCTATGCTTTTGGGGGGCAGAAATATCAGGGAAGTGATGTCGTGTCCTTCTTGGTGCAACAGATCAGAAGGCACACGGCTTCTATTTGTTCTGTTATATCTATGGGTACTTTTGATCACTTGAGTAAGGCATAGTCTGCCAGGTTTCACTACTGTAGTTTCACTTTCTGGCTTTGCGATTAATAAATAGTTGTGGTGAGATATTTTGAGATTATATATAAGCATCTTTTTTCTCATCATACTTTTGCTTGCTAGTCTTACCATAGTAGAGAAGTTTGATGTCAATTTTTATGCACTACTTGGATCCCATAGGGCATATGGTCATGTATGAGGTTTTCTAGACCATGAGAATACTTCTACAACCAAGAAGCCGAAGTCGTATTAGTTAACTCATGCTATAGCTTTAGAAGGTCAGGAATTCTATGAGTAATTCTGGTGTGACAAGTACAACAGTCTAAGGAATATCTGAAGGTATCATCTGTAGTCTCTTAGGAATTTATTTAATAGTTTAGACAATTTTGCCACCTTATTTTTCAAAACTATGTTTAAAAGTATTACTTTTGTGGAATTATTTATTTATATATTTTTGCTTTTTTTGCTTTGTTTCATTCTTGATTAGTCTTTTAACTTGTAAGTATAAGCATAGGACAAATCAAATAGTTCCATCTAGACACATTGTTTTTATCTCATTTTTAAATAGATTTTAATTTTTAGAGCATATAAACACATTCTTATTCTTTTATGTTTAATGTAGACTTTGTAGAGTTGCATTACATTTTGTCAGTGTTTTTGGCATAAATGTTGACATATAAAGATGCAATTCTATACATTATTTTGAATTACCAAAAAAGAAAATAAAACGAGCTAATGTTTGCTTTACTGGCTGATGGCAAAGATTATACTTTTCTTTCTTTACTTTTACTTTTTACTTTTACTTTTTTCATGTATTTTTTTTTAACATTAACTGACAGCTCTGGTCTCTCTTAAATAGTTTATTAATGATGTGACACTAGGGTAAGTAGGATATTTGTAATGTAGGAGGCAGATCGCTTTGATTCCTAAGATGTTGTGAATATCAATGAGTCTGAGTAGTAACACGAATGATCCTTCAAAAATATGAACAAATATAATCAAATGAGATTTAATTTAAAATTAAAAACCAAACCAAATTACCTGAGACCCAATTACCTAGGAAACTGGATAAAGTCAATCGGCTTTTCAGAAAGCAGATGGCAAATCATTTATATTTTCAGTGACAGAAAAGTAAAAAAATAGTTTATTTCTAACTCAATTGTTAACAACAAACTATTAATAAAGTGATATAAAAATATTGGGGATGTTGTGTCTTATATTTATAGCATATTCAGAACTTATCTATTGTCTTCTTGTATTTGACATGAGTCTTCCCCAGATTTTTACCATATCTGCTTAGTAATAAAAGTAATAATAACTGGTCTTACTTTGAGGAGTTATTTGAAGAATTATTTGAAAGATTATTTGCTTTTGCTTTTAATGTGAGTGTCATAGTCAGAATCGCATTCTAGAAAATTTGATCTAATATTTCTTGTATTAGTCTGGGTTCTCCAGAGAAACAGAACCAATAGGAAAGATAGATAAATAGATGTATGATAGATGACAGATAGACAGATAGATACATAGGTAAATTTATAACTAGTAATTGGTTCACATGTTTAGGGAGGCTGAAAAGTCCAACGTTTGTAGTTGCCAAGATAGAGACTCAGGAGATCCAATGGTTCAGGTACAGTCTAAGTGTGAAGGTAGGTCAATGTCCTAGCTTACAGATAGTCAAGTAAAGAGAAAAATTGTTCTTTACTCTGTGTTTTGTTCTACTTAGGCCTTAAACGGACTGAATGAGATCCACCCAAAGTGGGGAGGCTGATGTGCTTTACTTCATCGATTCAAACGTTAATCTCATTCAGAAAAACCCTCAAAGACACACTCAGAAATAATGGTTAACCAAATAGCTGGGCACCCCTTGCCCCAATCATATTTACACATATCATCACGTGTTTTTGGTACTAGAGAGAGAAAATATTTGGGGCCATGTGAAATCTGGAGTGTTAGTTCAATATTAAGAAAATATCTAGTAATCTTTCCAAAAGAAGGCTCATAACTTGGAAGAGAATTTCTGCTGAAGCTTAAAATCTGTGGGTCATTTTCCCAGAGGTAATGGCTGATGTTCTAGATATGTGTAGGATTGTTAAAGGAGAGAGTAAAGAAAGAGATAAGGTAGTCTAGAGACAGGTCTTTATAGCGCCTCCCCATTTAATGCATGAGTAGGTGCAACCTGAACCTTCTGCACGAACAAGTGGAATGTGGATGAGGTTTGATGAGAAAGAATCCTGAGTTCCAGGGTCACACAATCAGGTGGAAAAGTATGTGTCACCTGGTGCAAAGGGGTAGAAGAATGTTCCCCCCCAGGACTGGCATGCAGAGCAGTCTTGAGAAGAAGCTCAGTAGTCTGGTTGGACAGTAAATAGATGCCATCATTCTAGCTGTTGTGGTTTAGTCTTAAATCTTCAAACATTACATTATGACTTGGTTTTCTTTCTTTACTTCCTTAAATTAAAATGGGCTGACAAAGTATTTGTGAGAGTTAACTGTCACAAAATAGATTTGAAAAAAGATAAATGTTGTCAATGTAGCGAATCATAATAGAAACTAACAAGTAAATATAAGTGGCTCTTTTGTAATGTGGGAAAAAAAAAGCCTCTGATAATCAAGAATGAAAGAAGACAGGACATGTTTTTACATTTTAATCTTTATTTCACTAAGGCTAGATTGATTTTAAAGACTAATAAAATCATTTTAATAAGTGTGTCTGAATGGCAAAAAAAATATAAGTAAATAAAAAAAATAAGAAAATGTTTTATACACTAAAAAACAGAAGCAAAACAAAACTTGAAAGAGGAAAGTCAGATTCATTCCAAGTTTTTGTATGAAAGAAAATTGTATTCTTTTTATTTTTCACTGGAATCCAAAAACTTGCACATGTATATTTTAATCAAATAATGCTTGTAACAAAGTTCTTTTTTTTTAACTTATCAGTTTAATGTGTAATTTTTATATTATCTTACAGTAGAAAACATTTTCTCTGTGATTTTCTTCTTTTACCTATCTGTTATTTAGAAATAACTTGTCAATTATCCCAAATATGATGGCATTATCTTTGACTGAAGAATTGGTGACTCTTGGAGGGTCCCAAGAGGTCCTGGTGGCCCATGTCAGGTCTCCAGGCTGGCCAGGGTCACTAGTTGCCATGGGGGCAACTCCTGTGCCTTCTGAGGTCCCTGCTGGGTGGAGTCTATTTCCTTCCTTGGCTAGTGGACAATTAGAGTGGCACACACACTGGGCTTACCTTGGGGCTACACTTCCTGGGAGGGAGGAGGTATTGCTTTCTGTCTAAGCGTGAAGCTGTCCAGCTGGGCATAGGTCACATCCTCAAAGGCTTCAGATGCAGCAGCCCGGGACAATGGTGGTGGATTAGAGGCTTGCAAGGGATTCATTCCGAGAAAGTCTGCATTATCCGAAGCCAGAACAAGGGCTGGAAGGGCAGCCACCATTGTGCCTTAGTCTTGCTCCCCTACCAGGTAATCTACAATATTCTTGAAAGAGAGATATATAAAGTTAATGTAGCTGTGTCCTCTGATTTCTCTTGTACATTATTATTATTTTTTTCTTCTGGTGTATTTTTGGACAAATTTGAAAAAATAGAAAAGATATATGTTGATTATTAGAGAGGCAAAACCAAAAGCAAATACTTGTACTCAAACTCTAGAGTTATGTGCTTACAGTAATAATATCACTAAGATATTAATAATGAATTGCCCACATATTTAACTATGATCAAGTCAATGGGAATTTTTTTTTATCTTTCATAGACATAAGTTTTACTTGTTCAAGAGATAGAAATGTGTATTTTTAGTCTCCTTCAACTAAAACTCACTCTTCATGATTCTCTACAGAATATAGGTCATTATAAAGTTATTTCTAAATAAATAAATGCTGAACAGAAAAAATGAGTTTGTAGTAAAAAAAAATCTGAAAATTTGAAGAAAAATATGACAAGAGCAGTAGTTATAATTATGATCAATTATGATTATTTTATATTTTACACCAAGATTTCTCTAGAGAACATTTAAAGGTTGCCTAAGCAAAATGGCATTATTATAGGCTTCGATTTCATATATGCTTGAGAGAAAAGTAAATAAAAAATACTTTTTTCCAAATTATGAAAGTATTAACAATTTTTGTTTTCATTCTCCATTGCTGAGATAAAATTTGACAGCATGTAATACTCAGTTTCTGACAGTAAGCCCATTTCTGGGCTTCATGGGTAGTAATAAAAGTGAAAATATAAGATATACACAATGGAGATAGGGAGAACATGTTAAATATCCAATAATTTTTAATAATTTCTTGGCGCCTGGAACCAAAGAAAGTTGTTTTTTTTTTTTTAAACAGGATATGCGGATATGTTTAAACACGTATTCTTTCAAAGCTAAAAAAAAAAAAAACCTCATTAAAACTAAAAATGTATTGAATTTTTTTAGAGAGTAAGATTTATTGCATTATGTCTGATTCATTAGAAGGAAGAAAAAAGTAATTTCTATTCCATTGTGCCACACAGATTATAGATATGTTCACATATATAACTTCATTTAAGCCTTGCTAGGATCTTAGGAGGTGGGCAAGACAGACATTGTAATTCTCATTTTTCAGTCAAAAAACTGAGACTTGGACAATTTAATGACTTCCTCCATAGTCAAGAGGTAGTAAAGGGGGCAGAAAATGAGAATTTTAACTAATTTCCTTGATGCAAGAAAACAGTGCTAAAAATATGGTCGTGTGTCCCTGTCCTAATGAACACTTCTTAGAAGTTCTGTTTCAGGACAGCTCTCAAAAAGTGGGAAGGTTTAGTGGAGAGTCACAGTCGTTTATCTTACTTGATCTGGTTTGTTCATCCATAAAAATCATTCAAGGCAGAAGAGATAAAGCTTGAAATGTAAAATAGAAAGTGGGCACCTCAATTTAGCACAAATACATGCCCTGAGCACTGAGAAAACTGAGAGGCAAACAGCCAATGAGAACTGCCAACTCAACATCTTCTGTGAGTGGAATGAAATTCAGAAAGCTCCTCGCAACCTGTGTGAATATTGCACCAGGGAGCATTCAAATATCCAGGCTTTCTTTGAATGCACTATCCACTGAGATAGTTTAAGATCACCTGGAGGGACGTTAGAACACTTTTTATGGAGAAGAAAATATTTTTATTGTATATCTCAAGATTCAGAAGCAAAAAGATAAAGAGAAATATAAAAACAAGTGAGAAAGCTGAGATGTTTAAAATCTTAATACACAGATAAGGAAGGTCGAGAATGATATTACTAAAAACTTTGTCAAATGATATTTATAGGTTTCCTATCACATTAGTCCCCTGCTATATAGCTGCCTGAAGAAAATGAGTATTTGAGTAATAGGTAAAACCAATAAGATATCTTCGATAGCAATCAATTATATTATTTCAAGGTGGATGAAGCGTTTTAAATATATTCTTGGGGAATTGTTTTTCTGCTGTATTGATTGAATTAAAACAGATTTACTAGGAGACTTTTGAAAATTTAATTTCTGTTCTCCTCATTATCATTAAAA
Source organism: Pteropus vampyrus (assembly GCF_000151845.1). Taxonomy (NCBI): domain Eukaryota; kingdom Metazoa; phylum Chordata; class Mammalia; order Chiroptera; family Pteropodidae; genus Pteropus; species Pteropus vampyrus. Next base: position 7,613,310 of record NW_011888813.1, read on the forward strand.
TTGCTGTTTTCAATAACTAACAGAACTCGGTACAGGAAAAATATGAATAGAGTCAATATAATGTTTCCTATTCTAAAAATGGACAACAGCCTAAGGAAAAGTAGAGAGAATAAGGGAAAAATATATTTATTTATTAAAAATATATGTAAAAATATACATATGTCATAAATACAAACAGCATTAACTTGGTATTTTTTTCAGATTTTAGTTTCTCAAAAAAATTAATTAAAATTAGAACTACCTTATGACCCAGCAATTGTACTTCTGGGTATTTAATCAAAGAAAACCAAAATACTAATTCAAAAAGATATATGCACCTCTATGTTCACTGCAGCTCTCTATTCACAATAGCCAAGATATGGAAGCAACCACAGTGCCCATCAACAGACGATGGGAAAAGAAGTATATGTACAATGGAATATTACTCAGCTGTAAAAAAAAAAAAAAAAAAGATCATTTATGGTAATATGGATGAAACTGACATGGAATGTATTATGCTAAGTGAAATAAGTCAGAGAAAGACAAATATCATGTGATTTCACTTATAGGTGAAATCTAAAGAACAAAATAAATAAAAAAAACAAAATGAAAACAGACTCATAAATACAAAGAACTGGTGATTTCCAGATGGGAGGGAGGTTGGGGAGGTGGGTGAAAAAGGTGATGGGATTAAGAAGTACAAATTGGTAGTTATAAAATAGCCATGGGATGTGAAGTGCAGTATAGGGGATATATAGCCAATAATATTGTAATAACCATATATAGTGCCAGGTGGGCACTAGATTAATTGGAGGATCACTTTTAAATAATATAAATGTCTAACCACTAATGCTGCACAACTGAAACTAATGTAAAATAACATTGAATGTCAAATCTAATTGAAAAATAAAAATCAACATATATGTATATATGAGGTAATAAATACAAACAGCATTAATTTGGTACATTTTTCATATTTTAGCTTCTTGGCTACTTAAACTATTTTGATAAAAGATAATAAACAACTGTTCTATAATTTGATGATCATATGCTCATTAAAGTACTAAAAACAATTTTTATTAAAAATAATCTAACCTACTGTTTTCTTTATCTCAGTTCACACTAACTAATGGTATTGAAAGAAAGCACTGGAAGCCTTAAAAGTTATTCAGTTAATGAAATGCAAATTAATTTGTTCAATCTTAGAGTAATACAATAGACATATTGATGTTGTTTAATTTGTAAGTGAATTCACTCACCAACACACCTATCTGCCCTGGAAGCCACTTTATCTACTGAAAGTTCTTATATTATTTGAATTAATAGCATTAAAAGATATACCATTTGTGATTATTGAGCATTTTTAACCATGGTTTTCTATGAAATAATAGAGATATTCTAAATCTAAATTCTTTAAAAGCTTCACCAGTATTAATATGGTATCTTGTACATACTCAGTGATTAATAACATCAGGTATAGCTTCTCAAAATCACAGTGTTAATATTAAATACACAATTCTTTGTTCTACCAATGCAATTGCATTCCTTCATTCAATCCTAATTTGTTTATTTTTCTTTCTCTTCTTTTATCTCTCTTCCTTCTTTCCTTCTTTCCTCAGTAACTGAGAAGGGCTTAAACAAAATTAGATTTTAGAGAATCAAAGATGAAGAAAGTATATTCTACTTTTGAATAGTATGATACATGCAGATAAATAATTATGATATGATTTGATATTTGCTATGAAGATATCTTGTGCAAAGTAAGACATAGAAAGGAATAACTATTCCTGTGGGTAGAGATATGGCAGAAAAGATACCTCTCAGAAAGTGGTATTTAATATAAACCTTAAAGCATGGATAGATTTTTTTAATAAGCTGAGAGGGAATGTGGCGAGGAGAGAGAGAATTCCAGACTGGGGGGAATAATACCACATGCAGACTTTAAAAATTGTCATAATTTATTTTGGGAATAGTGATTGATTAGCTATGGTTTTACAGTGGCATACTTTTTCCCCAGGTTGGCACAGACTATAGTCTCGCCAAGGCACACATTTAAAAACAGCGGAAGACCTGGGGAGTGTCTTAGTCAGCTTGGGTTGTTACAAATAATTACCATAGACTGAGTGTGTTAAACAACAGAAATGTATTTCTCACATTTCTGGAAACCGGGAAGTCTGAGATCACAGTACCAGCACGGTACTACCCCTGCTTTGCAGATGGCCATTTCCTTGCTGTGTCCTCATATGGCAGAGAGAAAGAGATCATCTCTCTGATGTCTTTTCTTATAAGGACACTAATCCTATCATGAGAGCTCCACCTTCACAACCTTCCAAAGGCTCCACCTCCAAATATTATTACATTAAAGATTAGGGCTCCAACTTAAGAATTTTTGAAGGACACAAAAATATAATCCATAGCAGGGGAGTACCCACAAATTTCTACAGAACGGCATGTGAATCACATTGCATGCATGCATAAACTATTTCTTTTATTGGGTTTCAAATGATGTCTGGAAATGACTATTTGTCACACAAATGATATGAAGATTAAAATTAGGCATGATATATTCTATTTTAGATCTGCTGTATCCTACCTCAGTCAATATCAAAGATTGATTATTTACCTTTTGGAGCAGAAGTTGCTAAACTAAGGATCCTGCCTGGCAAACCTTGACTGCTTATAGTCTTTGTAAATAAAGTTTTATTGAAACTTGGTCATGCTCATGTATGCATGTTTATTGCCCATGGCTATTTTTGTGCTTCAACACCAGAGTTGATTTATAGAGACAGAGATTACCTGGCCCATAAAGCCTAAAATATTTACTGTTTGGCCTTTTACAGAAAAAGCTTGCCG
>NW_011888813.1:7617706-7630758 GCF_000151845.1 Pteropus vampyrus
TAATGTTGAACAATCAATCAGGCCGTATTATTTCAAATAAGTTTGAGAAGTCAATAGTACTGTAGTTCAAATTCAAGTAATTTAAAAAGAAATTATTGCGGAAAGCTTGTAGAGAATTTGCAAATTATGTAATATTCTGGATCAAACTTGAACTGAAACTATGTACAGCTCCAAGAAGGCTCCTTAATTGAATTCAGCAATGGATTATATGTGTATCTCAGAAAATAATTATGTTTTGATCAGTCACTCCAGATTTAAATCCAATGCTACCTCCATTGATATTGTTGGCCTATATGTAGTAACAAAAATTAAAAATGAGGCCACCTTATTAAGAGTTATCACTAATTAGAAAGGTTCTTCTTCTCATTTTAATTTTTGCTCTATTTTGTGTTTGATCTCCAAACTTTAGCAGGAGTTGCTACAAACACTTCAAAGTCCACATAGTCACATATAAAACTGCAGATTACTTCTGGTTGGGATGCAGCCCAACCCCTAAGGGAAGCGTGACCAACTGGACCCTGTTTATCTTCTTTACAATAAGTTCAATTACTGGTACTGATAAGCTTGTACAAAGCAGTTTGCTTTAGTTATTAAAACTCTGTATATTTTGGACCACCTTTAATTCAGCTTTGCTCTCCAAATTTGCAGAATTTTCTCATCCACAAACATGAATGCAAGAATAATCCTCTGCCAATGTTTTTGTTTCATGTCACCTAACAAACTATGTTTATGTTTAGTTTATAAGTTACAGAGAGAAGCTGTTTTTCTTCATTATTTTCACTTGCACGATCATTATATCATCATCACTGAAAAACGATATTGTCTTAGCGCTGACGTAAGTGGGGGGCCAACCTAAGAACTATAAGAAATGCACATATACGATCAGGTAATTTTTCCCAAGCTTTACATCTCCTAACAAGAATTTTATTTTTCTTGCAATGGCTGCAGCTAGGGATTTATTCCAATGAGGCAGTTCTTGCTCTGGAACTGTGCCTTGATAGTTACCCTCAATAAATTATTTGTAATATCTTCAAAGAGGGTGAAATTTTGTCTTTATTTTATATTTCATTATGGATCCCTTGAGGCACTATAGAGACAAGATCAGAACCAAACTCTGGCTTCAAATTCCTGGGGTCCAGTCCCAGCTCTTACATGGACTGGCTATGTGACCTTGACACTCACCAGCTTCAATTTTCTCACCTGAAAAATGAGAACATGAAGAATAGTTACCCCAAAAAAGTTGTAGAAAGTAATGAAAGAGGATAAATGGAGAAAGCATTTAAGAGTGACTTGTACCGAATCAAAGTAAATGTGTGTTAACTGTTATTATTCTAAGGTAATGCATGGAAGGCTCAGTAACGCAAATGTTGAATAAAATGTATTTTTAGTTCTTAAGTTATCTTACAAGTAAATGAATTTCTTAAGAGTAATCCCAAAAATGCAAAAACAAGTTATATAATTGGACCAGAATATGGCATCCAAGATTAGATTATCTTTAAAAAAGATAGTGTGCATTATACTTACCCTATAGGTATCCTGAATAATAAATTATATATTTTTTTACTTAGTTACGACTTCACTCATTGCATGAGTGGCTGCCCTGCCCTCTTGGAATTGCCAATCTGGAAAGTGATTAAACAGATTAGAAACATTTAATGGAGGAGCTGGGTGTCCGTAGTGAATATGCAATGAGAGTATATGCATCTTTAGAATCCAGAGAGAAGAAATCCTCATAAGAGAACATCTCACTCTTGATGTAAAGATTTCATAAATTTACTTAACAGTAGTTTAAGATAGTGCTTTTGCATTCCATTTTATCATATATTTTGCTGTCGTATGTTGTTTCTCTCTGGACACCTTGAGGGCTAAGCGGGAAATTCCCCGACCCTCTATAATGGGGTATCCACAGGACCATTTTCTGTAACACTCTGGTCCTAATACAATTGACATTGTGTCTTGCCGTTTTGAAAGTTCTCTGGGCAAAAGGGTTGTTTATTATTTGCTTAACTCCCTGGGAACTGTGCCCTTAAACTGTAAAACCCCTCTCTTCTAAACAGAGCCTCTTATTACTACCTTTGCCAAAGGCCAGGAAAGATTTATCATAGTGCTACATGATGCATTTAAATATGAACTGACATAGATATATAATACGATTTAGTTGAAGTAGTTGATGTTATCTGAATGATAACTCTTGACCTGAGAAGCTCTAAAGTAATGAAAGGGGGATAAATTTGCATGATTTGTGCCATAAGCAATATTTATAATGTAAGAGGGCTTTAAAGATTAATACATTCCCAGAGCAAAACATGAAAGACAGGAAAAGTTATTCCATGATCATCCAAATGTGCAGTTTATTTGCAATGCTTTCATCTGAAAGATTTTCTTAGTCCCTTCCCCCCATTAATTTAGTATACAAAGAGGACATTGATATCTTCCTAATTTCATAATATTTTCTGTAAGTTTAACTCTTTTAATCAAGGAGAGAAGGCATAATACTGCTTGAAGAAATGATCGATTGCCTCTCATTACTGAAATGGCCTTCAGTACTTTGTAAGTTCTTATATCATTAACTCCTTATTTTGAGAATCAAATAGCTTAAACTATTTTTCACAAAATAGTCACGTTATTGTTTTATCTAATTATCAGTTGGTAGAAGAGATTGATCCATTAAGCCCGTAAGAAAATATGTAATTACAAAGTTTGAGTATTAAAGTGTAAGGCTGACAACACTCTTAAAGAGAGTCCTTAGAGTAATTTCTACAAAATTATTTATCATGCAGTTTTAACTTTCTGTCTAAAAATATGAAAAGTTTTCAAAATGACTTCATACTGCTTACTTATTTTTTTCCACCTTAGAAATCGAATGATTCTAGATGCCGTATTAAAATGAAAAGACTTGTGGAGAGAAGCATTAAAGAAAGTGTTCAAGAGAAATTCAAAGATTAAATCAGTTTTGATATCTACATATATTTGGATTTTAATTCCTTTGGCAGACGATGTGCTAGTATAGTTGTATCTGCACACTTCCAAAAAATTAAAAGTAATTGAAAAGCAAAGAATTCTGTCAGTCAAACATTAGATTTTCTTTATAGTGCCAAATTACTTTCACTGAAGATACAGAATACAATGTTTATTCTAGAAATGTGAACATAGATTGAACAGCCAATAACAAGATTGACTCTATCATCAGTGCCTGCCACAGAGGCTCACGCTCTGCTTTGCTTTCCCATCACAAGTCTTCTCTTATAGTTTTTTTTTTTTTTTTCTCTTTTTGGCAGATTGGAGATGAATCAGAAAGGAATTGTGGATATTATGACTTATTTTATAATATTCCTGTGAGGGAAGAATAAAGAAATTTTTTCTCCCCTATCTCATGTCTCATGAAGCATGATCTAATATTACTTCCATTTTACAAATAAGAGAAATTATTTAGGATATTTAGCCAAGTGAGTATAAGAAATAAGCAGGATCAAAACTAGAGATCTGTTTCCCAAGTTTTTCTTACATATTTAATAATAATTTTTCTCTGGGATTAGTTGCATAATTTTGAAAACAAAAATTTCGAGGGGAAAAAGTCTCTATTTTCCCCTTAGAAGTAGAGAAAACATAAAAATGGCAACTGATTCAGGATCTTCACTTGGATCCATTCTGGAGTCATCAAGAACAGCGAGATTTGTGCATATGATGTAAAGATACATTCAGTAATTGACAGTTATTACAGTAAACGAAATGCATCTGGATTACATTGTTTCCCAAGCATATGTTCTTGACTTTATCATCAAAAGATTATTTTTCCCTGGAATATCTCTGCTCCATCCTAGTCGCTTTTAAGGATGAGCATGCTTACTGCCACTGTGAAGACCTATGATTAATTGAGCACCACAGACTCACTGCAGAGGTCTCTTGGCCTTACTGATCTAAACTTCATAGGCAAATTCTATTTTGTTTCTTTCATACCTGATGGTATGAACTGTAGCTGAAATGCCGGGTTATGGATTCATTCAGGGCTCAATTCCAGATCTAAAGCTTAAATTTTTAGCTGAGTACGGGTATACTTCTGCCTTCTTGAAGCATAAATGTGCACATCTTTGTAAAACAAGGATAATATTATTCTTATGTTGCAAAATTATTGTTAGAATTTGCATAATATAACGTATAACAAAACCTGTGGTACATAGTCAGACTATTTGATATAAAATTATTACTTTTTCAATATCTCTCTACGTCCTGCACGCAAGTGTAGAGTGGGCTATATTACAAGATGGAGGTGGAAAATGCATCAAAATAATACCCTCTGTGAAGTCTTATCTCACCACCGCAGGCAAGATGTTTCTTCCTTTTCAGAATAGTCATGACTATTATTTGCTCATTAATTTACCATTGACTTGGGTTACACATTATCATAATTGTGTATATGTCCTATTACTCCAACTCTACAGTAAGCATTCCCTCTGCAGTGAGGAAAGGTGTCTGCACTTTTAATTCTATGCAAATATGTATTACTTAATATAACAATAAATAACGCATACAATATACTTAGAATTCAATAGACCTTCAAGAAGTATTTCTTTGAAAAAATAGGCCATGTACCTAGTCAGAAGACCTTTTTCCAAGTCGTGGTTCTTACTCTCAGTAAGCTACTTTGTCTTAGGCAAGTCATTTGATCACAAGGAGCAGCACTGTCCTCATTTGTAAAACCGTGGTACCTCTATCTCTCTACCACTTAGAATGAATCATACAAAATAATGCAGATGAAAGTACTTTAAACTTTAAGTATGTGCCACGTTAAGAAGTGAAAGCTCTAACTTGAAAATAAGAATGAGAGCTGGCTCTTATTATGATGTCTCAGTGCATGATAATACAACGTTTAGTTGCATTTATGTACTTGAAATGAAAATGTGATTTTCAAAATATACTCAAATACAGTAATTTGAAGATGGATGTGATCTGCTTATAAATAAGAGCTCCTGTGAGTAGTATTCTGTCTCCTAAAAGCTATTGCTGTATGTTACACAGACATGCAGAGATGTAAGGAAAACAATCATGGAAAGATAATCACTTGCACGGACATCGTGTTGCCGGCACCAGGGATCCCCATTAGGCGTGAGGAGGTCAACTTGAGGTACTGAAGTGAGACGAGAATAATTTTTATTATTTCTTTTCACTCCCAGTCTGACCTTTCACCCTTCTGGAAGAACAGTCTTGAAATCCAACCTCCCTTCTAGGGCTTTAATAAACATAGACAAGGTTTGTTTCCATTTCTTTTAGAGGCTGGAGTGAGAAATGTTGAAATACCACATGAAAGACCTTGCTTATGGGGTTTCCAGCTGAGACTTGAGGCTGAAGTGCTGAAAATTCTCACAAGGGATCCAGGCTTCATGACATTTCCAGACAAACCGTGTGGCCCCGAGGGACAGGGATAAATTTAAGATGAGCACCGGGAGGCCTGGTCCTCTTATTTCCCCTCAAAGTTGCCTCACACAAAGAGAATTAATGAAGAGCTTTAGACAAGTTTTATTAATGCAGCTTCTCCGTTGTTTTGTTTTGTTTTTAATAAACTCAACAAGAGGCCGGTGGAAAATGGAGCATTACCTACCTTAATAGGTTTCAATCTCCTGCATAGGTTTGAATCGCTGCTTCAGTGATATTTTGGAGTCTATTAAAAGGGACTCAAAATTACACAGCAGGAAAGCACCACCAAGTAGTTCCTTGAAGCTCTGTTTTCCAGATTATCGAAAAGAAAAATAAGAAAAATTTGTTATGTTTTGGGTTTTCTTGTTCTTCTGTTCATGTAAGAGATGATCTTCCACTAACAAACTGTTAGGATCACCAACAATATACCCAAGTAAGTAGCCATAACTAATAAAGAAATGTGACTGAAATAATAAAGTCATGATCATTGAAATAATAGAGCAGGGAAAAGTAGTCTTTAGTTTGAAAAATAACTATGTTGTAACAATCTTTCAAGATAACTTGATATCTTTTCTTAAAAAATAACCAATTACTACTCATTTAAATGATTGATATAATTTTTTAAACAATGTGATATGAGAAACATGAGCACATAATTCCTTTCATAGTCACACTTCTGTTTGGATGTATCCTTATATCGTGAATATTTTTATTATGACCTGATATAATACTGCACCATTATCTACTATCTGTTGACTTCATCATATGCAAAGCTCTGGGGAGAAACAGGGCCTTCTCTTGCCATGGATGTTTTGGATGTTTTAGATGGTTTGGAGAATTTACACATAAAAAATATATTATTGATAAGTATTTGTCTCTGAGTTGTTGAAAAACACTGAGAAGCATATAGAAACAATGATTTCCATGTCAATACCTATTTTGTAATTTGTAATTAAATCTTGTCTTTTGAAAGATTGTTGAGTTAATTTACTTTAAAGCAGAGTCCTGATTTTGCTTCTTTGGCCCAAAATTAGGCAAAATAAATATTACAGTTTAAACCGTATCCCCCTGTTACTTTGAGCAAAAACATGGGTAAAGAGGACAGAGAATAGTGTCATAATTATTTTTATATTTAATCTTCATGATGATATAAACATTTGGTTAAACTTTCTTCATAGTATTCCCAGCATGGTTGATAATTGAGTGAGTTTTGGGAAACAGACAAGTGGAAGTGGTTTATTGAATGAGCTGATGCAGGGAGAAAGTAAATTTATTTTTCTTATGACTTCATCCTTAACCCCACCCTCTTTATTCATTCTTTGACCCCATACACCCTCCCCATGCTCAACCCACTGGTTGAAATACGATTTCTCATAGCTTTTGCTATTTTTATTTCATTTAACAAAATGTCAGTACAGCTAGGCTGACCAACAGTTTAACTTTCCCCAAGATTCAGTGATTTTCTGAGATGTGAGACTCTCAGAGCTAAAATCTGGAATGTCCCAAGCAAACTGGGATGGTTAATTACCCTAATGACCAGTTTAGAAATCACATGATTCCGGATTGCCTCAGGTCTAATTGATACTTAGAACTCTGCAATGCAGGAGGCTCTGATGGTCAGATTTTGCACTATTTCTTACCTTACTATTCTTCTCTTCCTTCCTCACTCACAAAGCTGCATTTGGCTGCCCCTGGTTTGATTTGGAAAGGGGCAGACATTTACTGGTACAGACAAAATTTATCTCAGTAACCTCTGAGAGCATCATTCTTTTTTTTAAAATCAGTTTTACCAGATGTAAAGTAAAGATCTTTTTCATACATTCTTTCTAATATTTCCCTGAAGTATGTCGAGGATTTGGAAAGAATTTGTTTCATTTCGTCTTGTAATAGATAACTCTCATGATTAGAAAACTCAGTGCAAATTTTACTTGTATTTGTCACATGTTATGCTGTTTTCATGTGAGCCTCCTTTAAAACTTCCGACATAGAGAGTGGCATACTGAGATATATTATTTAGACCACTGGATTATCTCTGTGACAAGTTTTAATGAATAATTTCAAATCCTTGTATTTGTTGGAGAAGACGTGGGGGAGGAAGGTGATTGAATGGAAAAAAACGGTGGGCTCCCAGTTACAGATATTCTATTATCTAACAAGGGATAATCCTAGGCATTCTGGTACTGCCTTTCAGTGGTTGAAAAAGAAATGCCAATAACTAATAAATATAAGTAAGCCTTTCCTTCTGAACCCATTATAAATTGTGTGTGGTGTCTGTCAGTTTTCTGGATTTGCAGACAATCCAGGAAACTCATCGACCATAGAAAGGTTGATATTTTAAAATATTATCTAAGGCATCCGTGCTTTATTCTCAGCACAAAAGCTCCCTGGAAGGAAAAAAAATCAAGTCCCAGGATTCAGGGATTCCTTATTCTTTCCTCTACATCTATTCACTTCTCTTCTGAATTGTTTTAGGAGTTTAGACTTTCTGTTGATTGCTTAAACCTTTCTGCCTTTACAAATCCATAATACTTCCAAAAATAGTCTGTATTTGTACTTGGATGTGAATCTCTTTAAGAAGTCAGGACATTTTCTGTAAAGAGTGAGTGAAATCTAAGATAAATATTTACTTCTATCCATGCAATGGAAAAAGAAAAAAGGCTCTATCTCAACTTATAATACTGGCTGCAGTTATACCTAAATTGATTTCAACCCAAGTTTTGACTAGTTTCTATATTTATATAAGTAATCTTAAATCATTAGAAAATATTTTCTGCTATAAGAACTTAAATCATAGCTTATAAAAAGGACATTATTATTAAATAAGTGCTTACACATTCTTAATTTGACACCATTTACTTCTTACTATTCAAATCTTATCATTCAATGTGGAGGTGTTTATCTTTGATCAACAGAACTGGACTATACGCTCACCTGTGAAATATGCCTAAAATAAATGGGCTAATACTTTATTTTTTTTCTCTAAACCAAGATCGTTATAAAGTAATCATTAAAAGTATCTAAAATAAAATAAATTTTTAATATTCAGTGACAAAATTTTGTTTTAATATATTGGTAGAACCATAAAATAGTTCTAATGATCTTTTAAAAAATAAAAATATGAATAATAAGTATATAACTCTATTAAAGGAAAACAAGGAAATTCATTACATTTATATTATTTGATAATATAATTATGTATCTTATATAATATATAATTACATGTTATACATTATATTAATATATTATGCATTTATGTTATATTGATTTTATCTGATTTAAAAATAAGCAGACTAGTTCATCTTGATGCTTGTTTTTATAATTTAAACAGTGTCTCAGACATATCTTAATTTCTTAGCCATTCGAAAACATCACAATAGTATTTCTTAGTAAGGCACCTACTAAGTTCAGAGCAAGTTTCGCTAAACGGAAGATATTCTTCATCCTAAACTTTTCTTAAAATGTAAATATATTTCAGCCCAAATGTTTTTACAGTTACTTTTTTTGCTTCCATTTAGAAGTTATTAATTTAACATTTTTTATAAGACAAAACTGGTTATATATGTTGCTGATGCTTATTATTCATTTGAAAAAATTGCCAACTATATATGCCACAGTATCAAAGTCCATGATTTCATTCTAAAGAAAGGCAAAAGAATGAGAAAATATGTATATATAGTCTGAAGTAGTTTTAGGTATTCAGTGTGAGCTTCATCACAGAATTTTTGTAGTTTAGTTATTCCAAATTTGTATGTATAAAATATTTATAAATGTGGAAAACTACAATTTCAATTATTAGAATAACGCCACTTCTCTGGACACAACTATGTTATGTCTACATGAAATCCAAACCTTCAGTACGTTTCTCTCCAAAATTTTCTTAATTTTCATACATTTTATTATCATCCAACTATTTTCTGATTTTTTGAACTTCACAATGAATTTACTGTGCACATTGTTACCTCAAAAGCAAACAATTTTATCATCTATTGAACTTTTTAACTCCATTATAATGGCATTTACAATAATATTAGATTTTTGCCTTTAACAAAATAAATTTAAAAAATTAATCTCGTTAATAATATTAAAAAATGTAAATGTTTTAAAAATTAATACATTTTCTATTTGAATCATCTCACATAGTAACATATAACTAATATATCCAACCGTTAGCAAAGTTCTGCTCATGACCTAACACATTAACGCATTTGCTTTATTTTCTTGTATATTCACAGGAAAACTTAAGTAGAAAATAAGAGAAATTAATTCAGAAGAACAGTCACTTGGTCTAAATGAAAGGTCAAGCTTCATAGGATGGTATGTAAATGTACTTTCTGTACTTATACGTGTTAAATAATTGTGTAATTGTGTTTGTCATAGCCCCTTTTAAACAATGCATGGGTTATTTATTGCCACATAATGAATTTTCTTAAAATTTAAGTTAAAAGGACTCAGTTTTTGGGGATCAGAAATCCAGAACAGATTAACTGGGCATTGGTTCTAACTCAAGTCTCTCACAAGGTTGCAATTAAACTGTTGACAGGGCCTATAGTTATTTCAAGGCTCACTTAAGGCTAAAGAATTTACTACCAAGCTCATGTCCACAGTAGCTGGCAGGCCACAGAGTTGTCTGGCTATCGGCCAGAGGCTTCAATCTCTCTCCATGTAGACCTCTTCATAGCAGCTGTTTATCCCCAGAGCAAAGAGGGATGGAGGGACGGAGTGAGAGAGGTAGAGAGGTAGAAAGACAATGGGAGAGAGAGAAAGAAAGAGAGAAAGAGAAAGTGAGTCGGTGCTATCATCACTTCTTCTACTTGTCATACTGACGAGCTCTTGTGTGAAGAAGACTTTCATAGGCAATAATACCAGAAGGCAGAGATCATTGGGGGGCCTTCTTGGAAGTGGAGCCAACTTGGAGAATTAACTACTAACTTTTCAAGCAGAAGAAAATGTGAATGTTCTGAATTTCTAGTGGTAATAGGTATCATCACCATATCCTGCTTAGATTATGGGAAAGATTGACTGACATTTGCATAAAAACACATCATCAATTTTCTAGAGAAACAGAAATTTGGTGCCTAATTTTTCCTCAAATATTATTTTTTTTCTTGAATTCATTTCTAGCAAAGGAGTTTCTTTAAAAATAAAATGTGTTGACCACAAAATGAAACAAATAGCTATAGACTGAAGCCACATAAAAGTGACAGAAAAGCATTGTAGCAACAGTATTCAGACAGCTCATTATGTTTTATAGGTAAATGACTAAGCCTGTATTTTCATATCTCAGAAAAATCAAACCTATAATTGTTCATATTTGCCACTGCCCCATAGAATGGTAACCAGGCTAACAAAGGTCTCTTGTAGGCTGTGGCATGGACAATGATGTAATTGGCTGGTACAAGTGGCCAGCCAGGGTTAAGACATGATTTTATAGTCCCCTCTCTCCTGAGAGACCAGAAGGATTAACAGTCCCTAGCTTCTGGTTTCTGAGACTACTAGTTCTTATGTTCAAGTGTTACACATCCTGTCCTTCAAAAGGAGTTTTAGTACTTTGCATGAAGAAAGGTCAAAGAAAAGAGAGATGGATATCATTAATCGTCTTTTAGATTTAAACATCTGCTAAAGTGAGAACTCTTTTTAGTGCAGTTGATTCTCACAAATTTTTAATGGAGACCAAGTGAGAAACAGAGTATTACCAAACCCATCTTAATTTATTGTAATGTAATGATAACAAATATGCAATGATGTAATAATAATACTTTATTTTAAAAGTAATAAACTTAAGAACAAATAATAAATCGAATGGTCTCCTAGGCCAATAGATAAAAATTAAGATTGTCCTGGCGAAGCTAGCGTACTGTCATTGGTAACCACAATAACCTTTTATTTCGGCTAATGAAGGTTACTATACATAGAGAGGTACCATTTCCAAACCTTTTGTGGTAGTGACAAATCTGTTGCCAGTATTTTTCCTGGTAAATTCCTTGTCACAAATTATGGGAAGTTATGGGAAGGCTGACAAAGACTTTCAGTTGTCAAAGTCCTATTTTTAATATCAGTTTCTTTTGAAAATGCAAAGGAAAAATAAAGAAAAAAATGCAAAGAAATTATCCCTATTATACTGTATATGCTTTAGAAACAGACACTTCTACACTATGAGAGGATACCGTTAATAAGGGTGTAAATAATAGATAAGTAGACAGATGGTAAACAATCTCAGCAAACATCAAGTAATAATTGGCTCTTTTGGCAAATGTTAATTACATACCTATTTCTAACACTTTAAATAGAGTTTATCAGGCCTGGAGTCATTTTCAGTCCTTTCCAAGAGCATCTTGGTGCTTCTCCAAGAAGAATTAAAAATCAGGGAATGGGATTCTTAGTGGATGTGCTCTCGTGTTGTGAGATCTGAGACACACCCTCCTTCATGTGTTACACCTTTTTCACTCAAGAGATGATTTTCTTTCCTCGTTTTGATGGCTTACGAGTCTTCAGTGTTGGCATTTTTAAAAGTATCATTATGAAAAATTTCAAGCACAGAAAAAACCTGTATACCTACTACACAAATTTGACAAATGTAGAAACTTGCTCCTCAACTTTTGTCATGGGAATTGATGGGTTGTGAATGTTCTCAACATTACTAGATGTTAAAAATTGGACTCTAATATACGTACAGTCTTACTTGTATTTCTAGAATATTTGTGTTTTCTACCATTTTATTTTATATAATGTTGCATTACTTTGAATTTATCTGACATTAGAAAAATTGAGCATATCTTTATATAGCTCAGGAACTGCGTGGTTTTTTCTGTCTTGGCTAATCATATCCTTTACATGCTTTTATTAACTTATCTTTTTCTTTATGTGTGGATACTCCCAAAATGTGTCATATAGTAATTCTTTCAGCCTTAAACATTTCAAATATTCTTTCAAAGTCTATGGCTTGTTTCTAAAATTGGGTATACTACCTTTTTCATAAAGAACTCTGTCATTTTAATGTGTTCCAATAAGAGCATTTTTTAATATGATTTGTGCTTTATGAGTTTTATTTTTGAAATCTTTCCTTTTATTTTGAAGTCATAAAGATATTCTCTTTTATTATCTTCAGTAAATTTAAAAATTTTACTTTTCACATGTATATCTTTAATTCGATATTTACTTTTATCATAAGAGTAAAATTTGACTGACGATTTCCCATACATTATACTTTGTTTTCTCAGCTTTATTGAAATAATATTTACATACAACATTGTGTAAGTTTAAGGTATATAACGTGATGATTTAGTATGTGTATATATTTAGTATATATACATATGCATGTACACATACAATTGATCACCTCACATAATAACCTCTTGAATATGTGCGTATGGTGAGAACATTTGATATCTACTTGGTTAGCAACTTTTGAGTATACAATGCGATGGTTAACCATAGTCACCACGCTGTTCATTAGATTCCCATACCTCTGGAATTGCAGTCCTGCTGAGTTGGAACTAGGTTATGAGGCTAGCTCTGCAAATGGGTCTGCAATTGATGAGCTTGTTACCAGGAGCTCATGCAGGCATGGGTCCTGTCTAGCCCCTGGATAGATGGGACTGTATCCAGGATTTTGTTCAGCAGGGTGGCACTGGGACAAAGGT
>NW_011888813.1:7632758-7640212 GCF_000151845.1 Pteropus vampyrus
CTGAATTTTGTTTACTATTACTTAGCATTTTAGGATTTTATATTGTGCTGGTGAAATATTGAAGTCGAGGTAATGCTAACCTCACAGACATTAAAAGAGACTTTTCTCTCTTCGAATTCTCTGGAAGAATTTGTATAAAATAGAGCTTATATAATCCTTAAAATAATGTTTCTATAAATCTTAACTACCTTATAAGCTCTCTGACACACTTAACCAGATATCTTTCTATATATATGCCCATACGTATTGTCATATCAACAGTGATGTTTTTCTAAATTGTCTAATCTTTTGTTACACATAAATGGTACTTTTACTATTGTTACTTGCATGGAACGCTTACTTTTTGGTTGAATTCTGTTTGATCTTTGTGAACTTCTTTCAACAAAATTTTTTGAGTCAAAAACTCAGTTTTTATATGTATGAAATTGAGTTAATTTTACTTCCATTTTAGAATAATATTTTAGCTAAGTACTAAATTCTAGGCTCTAATAATATTTTCTTATTATGTCTGTTATTATAAATGATATTTCAGACATTCTTCCAATCATCGGTTCTTTGTAGATATTTTTTATCTCCTCTTTATTTGCATTATCAAATATTTTTGGTACTCTATAGATGTCATTCCATTGTTTTAAGGCTTCCATTATTTGTAAGCAATAATCAGTGATTTTGGAACAATGTTTTTTTCTAATTTTTCAATTTACATTTCTAATTATGACATAAATTTGTTATCAGAGAAACATGTTTTTAAGGAGTTAAAATTTAGGAGTCTTCAGATTATAGCTATGATTGCTATCTTCAAAAGTTCAAACTCAGGCCAATCCTTTTAAAGCTATTTTTAACTCCTCTGAAGAAGAGGATTCTTCTCTTGTCTCAGATTTGGAACATATATTATCTGATGCAAACGTGCATTATAATTCAGTCTAATTTTCTTTCTTTCTTTTTTTCTTTCTATTTTCTTTCTTACACACTTTACATGTATCTTCTTAATTTTTCATGTAGCTTGTAATTTATACCAGGGTGGAGCCCATTTAAATATAGACTTTAAAAAAACTTTCAAATTTTATTTATTGAAAAAAATATAGCTTTTATAATTAAAAATGTTTTGACAACTGAAAGTGGCTTTAACATGTTAAAATTAGAACACTAAATCAGTTGATATAAAAGCTTTTATCTTAACATCGAGAAATTGAAAGCTGTGGATTTATAGCTGTACATGCTATAGATACTACAAAAGGAAAATGTACTGAAATGAAACATTTTTATTTTTATTATTTTGGTAGATTATTTTGCTCTCTTAAAAAGTTTTATTGAGAAGCAATTGATATACCGTGATTAACGTACATATTTAGTGTGTACAGTTTGATTAGTTTGGACATATACAAACATGCCTGAAGTCATAACTACAATCAAGATAATAGATTTATTCAACATCTCCCCATTTCCTCATTTCCCTTTGTTTTTGCTTTTTGTTTGTTTTCATTTGTTTGTTTGTTTGTTTTTGTCTTTTTGTGGTAAAAACTGTTAACATGAGATCTACCCTCTTAATAAATTTTGAAGTGCACAGTACCATGTTGTTAACTGTAGGCACTAAGTTGTACAGTATACCTCCAACACTTCCCCATCTAGCATAACTAAAACTTTATACCTAATGAATGACAATTCTTCATTCCACTCTCTCCAGTCCCTGGCATCTCCCTACCTCACCCTCTCAATATCTTTGGCATCACCAGCTTGGAAGATGATGAACAAAGAGAAATCCACAATGGTTAAAAATATCTATGCCCCAAATTCTCACCAGACTCCCATTTCCTTTGCTTGATCTTTCTGTCAATGCCTGTCTTATTTTGGCAAAGTCTTATGATGCATATGTTCTTGAAGTCATTGAATTTGTTCTCTACAGACAATGGCATTGCTTGCTCCAGGGACTTTTGTTGTCACTGTCCTGCTCTCAGCTTCGATGATGTGAGCTGGCCATTGGTTCACCTCATTTCTCTCTCAATCACCACTATTGGCTTGTCAGTACTTTGTTTCTTAAACGTGTGTCATTCTTCTTAATCTCTCAACATCTTATTGTTTTCTACTTCTATTGTGATTATTCTGAGGTGACCAAAAAAAAAAAAAAAAATCTTTCAGTGCTTTTGTACTATAAGACTTTATTACTTAGATGTATATTTTTATATTTTCATAGCTAACCTCCCACTTTTGCCTTACATCCTTTTAAATCTGTCTCCAGGTCCATATACAGAAAAAAATTAATGTGAGTGATAAAACAAATTTTGTTAGTGTTCTGGCAACTGGGCATCATCTAGGATTTTTTAGCGAAGACCTGTCATAAAACCTATGTTTTCACAAAATACCTTTAGTGACAGTTGGGAGAATAAATTGTAGGTTAGAAAAACTCAAGGTATGGAAACACAGATGGTTGCTGGAGGACACTAGAAGATAGATAATTATTATTTCACCTAGATCAGTGTTTGGAGAAGAATGAATCGATCTCAAAAATGTGTGGGAGGTAATATAGTTTAGTGAATGGTTTCATGTATGGGATGGAAAAAAGTCAAGCTGTCCATTATTCATCCACGTTTCTAGTGCAAGTAACCTGGGAAATGCAATCAGGAGAGGAAAGAGTTTCAGTTTGGAAATTACAATTTTATTTTATTTTAATTTTGCAATTTTGATTGAATCTTCTACATGGCTTCTAGATAGAGATGATCAGCAGATTTTTATAATTATCCTGCAGTTTAGTAAGAGAATTCGAGAGTGAAGTGATAAATTTTGAAGTCATCCTCATGGTTGCAGGAGAAAAGATTAGTTACTTCAAATCTTATATAGTGAAAGCCACAAATAAGGCTCAGCAAGTTGTCAGTGCTTCTCTAGAAAGCCTTTACAGTATATTCTTTTATTGTCAAACAAGTATTTGTTATTTTGTTTCACATCAGATATTTTAGGTTAGTTTTTTAAAAAACATATATCAGATTCTACAACTTTTCTGGGGATGTCAAAATAATTTTCCATATGTCAACGTTTAAAGAAAAGCAAAGGCATGTCATGAAATGATTATAACAAAAACAAAACTTCACGATTACAAATAAAAACAAAGAGCACCATACTCCTAAAAAAATTATTTAATTTCTCTGCATTTAATTTTATAATATTCAGCAGCAAAAACAACCAAGTAGAGAAAAATAAGACAGAAGAAATACAACCACAAAAGAAATTGACCCAACAATTTTCTGTGATTGTTTATTTCTAAATAAGATGCTAACCAAAGTAATCTACTAATCAGTTGAAGATTAGTAGAAATAAGTAACAAACACCACTTAGCATTTTTGAAGTATAATTTGTTACCTAAATATTATATAGCGAAGTTCCTTGAAGAGAGGCCTTGACCTAGCTGTAGAGGGAATCTACCGCAAGGACCAAATGCTCCATCCTCATACAGGATGAAGGGCCTTCTGCTGGGAACACAAACAAGCAGGCATTGGCAGTTAGTGCTCAGGACTTTGAACCTTAGACCACACAAAGATGCAGGGACTGCCTGCTGTCCTACTTTATATTACTCATTTTTGTATATCAGGTGCTTTGTGCAGTTCCTTGCAGCGAAAATGTTAAAAATGTTTTTTGAATGGAAGAATAAATTTTATCTGACCAGCAATGACCTCTTTGCCCAAATAGAAAGAAGTTAATCATTTTCAAAGTCTGAAATGTCAGTTTTTCTACAGCTATGTTTTCATCTCTTTGTTGTTGTTGTTTTTATTCTCTCCAAACTCCCTAATGTACTTAACTCTTTCACAGACCTCTCTAAGGGATTCCAGAATAGTGACAAGTACTTTGTAGATTCTAAATAAACATTTCTTGATGAATAAATACATTTATGAATTAATGGATATACTCTACTATTTTGAATGGTGCCAGGAAACACACTCTAAATACGGAAGTTATTTTGTTTATCTTATTATTTTGATATCATTAATATTAGTATTCTTACCAATTTCTGAAGGCATATTTTAATAGATACTTTCATATCCATTAAACATATAGTTACCTGACTCTGTCTTCTCTAAACCAATATTTTAAATATTTAATAAGCTAAATATAATCATGATACTCTATGTTTTAGATTAATTCAGTTTATCCCTATAGAACTTTTTGAAATGAGTGTTCCATTTATCCTCGTTTATGTATGAGGACACTAAGTCTCAGATAAATTAAATAACATAACTAGTGTAAGACACTAAACACAGAGCTGAGAGCTTGTAACTGGTCTTTAATAATGTCATATTCTGGGAAAGCCTCATACTACGTGAGAATAACCTAACAAATCCTTGAACTTATTCCAACGTTCCGCTCAAGAACCAGGCATTATTTTTTTAGAAATGTTTCACATTAAAAAGCAAATACTACATCTCTACCATACTGTCTTAACATTCCAATACTGTCACACTCTTACCCTCACCTTACCTGCTTTGAGCTTTGGCAGACATTTTCCATCATTTGTTCCACTTTTCTTCTAACCTGTCATTCCCTTCCTGACCTAACATATTTTCCTATTCAGTTGAGAGAAGTAATGTCACTTTTAGTTTTTAGAACAGAAAGTTAACTCAAATTATTCAAGCAAAAATTAATTTACCAATTCTAGACTAGAGTACAGACATTTAATGATTCTGAATGACAGGATCTAGGTGCTCAACTGAGTTTGAACATGGTTCAATTCAGGTGCTTGATCATCTCATCAGAATATTGTCTCTCTCCATCTTTCATGCTCACATCTGCTTTTTCAGGCATATGAGCTCCTGGTTTAAAAAAAAGAAAATACAAATTTATGTTTTCCAACCTCCATAGTTGTCTCAGCACCATTTATAACATTCATTTTTTTTTTTTTTTTCCAACACAAACAATAGTCTCTATTCTCTACCTGGTTTCTATCTTCTTTAGTCTCAGAAAATGTCTTCAATCAACTTAGATTTATCTAAGTCCTTATAAAATATGAACACTTTTAATTTCTGATCACCCTTGAGCTTAAAGTTTTCTAAATGCATTCTTCCTTCTTTTCCTCCACTGTAAAAGATTGAGATGTATTTTGATCATTATTTCAATACCTGCAGTAGTTACCCATCATATCTTGATACTCTGCTATGTATTCTGTTTTAGGTTTGCTAATGACTCCTTTCCTTCACCTTACATCTGTTTTCAAACTTAAAGAACAGCTTCTCTTTACTATGCTCTTATTGCTTCATAACCCTCCTTCTCTGCTCACACGGGCTTTTAGAAAGTTAAGTCTGCACTAACACTCCCTGATTATTTGCTTCTCATTTCCTCTCGAATTCATTGCATTATAGCTTCTGCCTCTACTCTATTGAAATTGTTTTGGCAGATATTGCCAATAATGTCCTTATTGTCAAATTCAATTGATAAATGTCAACCCTTATCTTACTGGAAATATGAGCTAGTTCTCTAATGCTTCTTTTTGATTGCTTGGCCATCATTAAAGCTCTCTTACTTCCTTCCTACTTTTCTATTTCTGTCTGGCCCTCTGCATGAAATTTCTAAACGTATCTTACCCATGGTCCTCTCATTGACCCACTATTTTTCATTCTCTGTTCATTGGGAGGCTTGTGTATAGATTCAGGTCTGATGCTCCCCTTGAATATGGCTTCGTCATTCTGTCACTGCTTTTTCTTCTTCCCTCATGTAAGTTCCACAAATTCTTCAAAATCGACATATCGAAACTCCTTTCTTTATCTGGCCTCATTAGTGTTGCTGTCCTCCTTCAGACCAAGTAGAGGTTAACTGTTATCATTGTTATTATCACTATCATCATCACTTACTATTAATATATTTATATTTATATTTTTATAGTCCCTTTTAATACTTGGAATTACACAATAGCTTTTAAAAACAATAAACTATGTTAATAAATTTATTTCCATCTTTTAAGCAAAACTTATACAGCTCTCTAAGGTTGTCATCATCATCATTATCATCATTACCTTCCTCATCATAATTTTAGTCGCCTTCCTAAACTAGACTGAAAATGCTTTGAGAGAAGAACTTTAACTAACTTATTATTATACTTCCACTGTCTTCACAGTGCTTGCCACTAAGTTAACTTAGTAAATGTTAATAAAGTAACTGAAGATAATCTGCCACTAAGCTTTAGATTTTAGTCTAATTGGAATAGGTTGTTCTTCTATTTTTTTCTTTTTTATTTCTTTCCCCTCTTGATCATTGCTCACTGCTTACTAGGATTACTGTGACAATACCTCAGACTGGGTGGCTTAAACAACAGAAATTTATTTTCTCACAGTTCTGAAGCTGTAAGTTCAAGATCAAGGTCCCAGCAGGACTGGTTTCCTCTGAGGCCTCTCTCCTTGGTTTATAGATGGCCAGCGTCTTGCTGCGTCGTCACATGGTTGTCTCTCTGTTCGTGTACACCTTCGGTGTCTCTCTGTGTCTCCTGATCTCTTCTTATAAGGACACTGGTCAGATTGAAATAGGGCATGCCCCAAAAGCCTCGTTTAAAATTAGTCAATCACCTCTTTAAAGGTCCTCTTTCCAAATAGTAACATTCTGAAGGACTGGGGAGTTAGTGTCAGAATACCAGTTTTGGGGAACACAATTCGCTCTGTAACGTTCACTCATATGGTTGTTTCATCCTTTCTAATGATTTTAGATATATATGATCACTGATAACTTCCAAATTTTATTTCTAGTCTAGATCAATCTCCTGAAATGCAGTCATGGCAGCCCCGTTATGCCAGTACTTTGGGATAAATGTTTCTCAACTCATCAGTTTCTTTCTCATCCTCTATCCAGTCCACTAGCAAACGCTTAGCCTTCCCTTCAGAATATATCCAGATTCTGACCAGGACTACTTATTACTTCCTCTACAATCACTGTACTGCAAACAACCAACTTCCTTTTCCTGTGCTGTTGTAAATGACTTTTATCTCCCCCTGGCTTGAACCTTTCTCTATGTTTGATCTTGAACTTCCTATAGTCTTTCTACAGCACAATAGCCAGAGTGATTTTTTAAAAAAAAAAACTAAACCAGATCATATGATTCTTTAACTCAGAGATTTCCAGGAGCTTTCTACCTCACACAGGGTAAAAGCCAATCATAAAATGGCCACTACCTCTATAATTACACTGTTCACTCATTCTCCTCTCACCACATGGGCTTCATCACTTTCTTTCTACCACATCAAGTATGTTTCCATCTCAAGGACATTTCATTTGCAGTTTCTTCTGCCCTGAAGACCCCTCTCCCAGGTCTCCTCATGGTTTATCCCCTAACTTTCTTCTGATCTTTACTCAAACAACCTGCTCAGTGAGGCCGTCTGTGACCTCCACACATAAAATAACAGACCGATACTTTCCTCCATATTCTACTCTTTCTTATTTTACTTTTTCTCCATGTACTTGAAGGAAACATTATATATTTTAATGAT
>NW_011888813.1:7640357-7650040 GCF_000151845.1 Pteropus vampyrus
ATGTATATGAAGCCACGTGTACCATTCAAAATATTTTACGTATCTGTAATGTGAAATGACATTTTGAACGATATAGCTGGTCATTTGAATGGGAATCAGTTAAAGAAAGACACAACGATCTTCTGTTGAGAATATACGGAGTCATTATTTCATTAATCTAACTTTATTCTGTTCTTCCAGAATTTTGGTTTGTGTATGTGTACATACACACACACACACCCATACACATTTTTTTAATGTATGTGTGTTTTTGTTTGTCTTCGCCTTTTTTTTTTTTTAACACCTACAGTACCTGGTATTCCTAGTTGGTCTCCATTTTTGCTCTTTTTTAAATGGCAGGTAGTGTTCTCTGCAATAAACATCCCTGCTTGAAGTCAGAGGAAGAAGTATCCAAACCTTCAAATTGTCTTCAGTCATATTAAAGTTGAGAAATAAACAGATATGCTTGTCAGTAACAGCTATCACAAAGGACCACTTTTTTGAGAACCAACAAATACAGAAAAAATTAATAGAATGTGAATTAGTGAACTTATTTTTTTAATAATCTCAAAAATAAGCTTGTATTCATAGCCAGCACTGATAAAAATAACTTAATTACTGGGATTTGAGGCATTGTTACAGATATTCCAGAATTTTTTTTTTTTTTTTTTTCTGTAGGCTAGGCTTTCTTTTTCACTAATGTTGATGAAAATAGATTGTATCTGAGTTCTAACTCCCAACCTACCTTGGAGCCATGAAAGGTAACTTCATTTTTCTGGCGGTCCCTTTGCACCCCAGGATAGTGCAAATCCTCAAAGGCCTCACATAGTGGGAAGGCACCTGGGAGTTCCCTTCAGCCCTTAATTGTCTTTCTGAGTCAGTTACCATGGAGACCCTACTGTCCCACCGTTCCCTCAGGCCCACTAGCTTTACTGCTTCTGTGTCTCACATGGATCCTACAAATCATTGACAAGCCTGGATCTAAGCAAATGTCCCTACTTGCTCGCAGGTCAAAGGCAGAGAGAGTGAGTGGGATAAAGACTAACACAGACATTTCTTGATTAGGACAATTTATCCTTCTCTTCAAAAATTTTCTACTTCTTAAATTCTCACAGGACATTCAGCATAACATCCTCAAGGTCTTGAAGTTTTGAGTAAAACAGATTCCTTAAAGAGAATTGTTTGTGAAAAACTTCTGCCTTTGAATTGTTACAGACCTTTCCTGGGGAAAAAGAAAGCATAAAAACCTGCTTCCTGCTCAAATGAAAAGCAAAACAGGAAAATTAGGAGAAAAACAATAATACATGCAAACATCTTTAAAATGTTACTGCTACAGATTTAATTATATTTGGAGTTTATATCACCTAAAAAGTAAAAAGAACAAAAGCACTAATAAATGAATAAAGTAAAGATGAAGTAAAGGTTTTAGGATTTCATCAGAAATAGCGGAAAAAAGTAAGGATAGTTATTCTTTCTAAAAAGGAAAATGTTTATAGTCATCTTATTCTCTGTTACTCTGGAGGGAAGAAACAAAGAGAGACATGTTTCAATTTATCATGAAAAAGAACCATCACAGTTTGATGAATATGGAGTTAGAAAAACATGAATTTGTCCCCAGTTTCTCAACTTTGGGGGAAGTCAGATAGTATATGAGTATTAATTTCTTCAGTCTCCCTCTCTCTTTCTCTCTCTTTTCTCATATTTGCTTATATAGTACCTTCTATGTTTCAGGATTCAAAGCACAGTATTCAGTGTTTTTTGAGTCAATGCACAGAAAAATCTAAATGTTGTACTTCCATGACACTTACTGTTTAGCGACAGAGAAAGAAATTAGCCAAATAGTAGTTTAACTCAATGTAGAATGATAACAGTAATGAAAACTATAATGAAAAATACGTGAAGTTGTGATAGAAAACTATGATGTATTCTGAGAGTGCAGTTAAAGGTGGATCTGAAGCGATCTGACAGTGCGTGTGGTGTCAGGTGAAATGGGTAAAGTCCATGAGCTGGAAGGATTTCTATACACTCATGAAACTAAGAGAAGGTCAGTGAAGACAGAAGACAAGAGAGATAGGAGAGAGAGACTGGAAAAAGAAGACAGGACTGAAACCTTTAATTAACGTGAAGGATTTAAAATGTGACAATTTATCTTAAGACTAATAATAAAGCAATGTAGTTTTATTTGAGGCTATCAGATGGAAGACTAATAAGATTTGTAAAGTGTCTATGAGGAGTCTTATGGAGTATTTTCAGCATTGAAATAACATTTGAAAGTGATCCAGCTGCTAGCTGTGTGTAACAAACTTTCTAGAATATAAGCCATCGCATTCTGGGATAAATAATTCCCATACGTGTACACATTGAAGCAGAAACTATATGACCATCCATTTGGAATGTCCTTGGAATTAGTTTTGCCTTGGAAGAGAGTTTGAAATTCTAGGGACATGTTTTGCTTTAAACTCCATGATTTTCCTCAGGGGAGAGTCATGCCTGGAATGAGCCTGGCAAAGGAAATGTGTCTTTGTGGTTTACAGTGATTCAAGGAGTCTTAATGGTTCCATCTCTCTTCATCTGATGTAGTTGTTTGGAAGAAATACATACTTTTATATTAGTGGAGAAAAACTAGTGGGTAGAAACAGTTTTATGGGGCCTCCTGAGGCTTTATGCATTGAAGGTCTAGAATTGTTTTATCTAAGCATATAGTTCTTCAAAATGGTGGATTATTACCTATTTATTTCTCATCTGCTTTTATATAATGATGGGAAAAGAGGGGAGAGAATGAAGGCAGAAACTCTGATAGAGCTTTGCAATCCCTATAATAACCTAAATTGAGATCTCATACATAAATGATGTAGCAAAAATAGTTTTCTTGCCCTTTAAATTTAGGTTAGATATGAAGAGAATATGTTAATACAAGACAGGTTTATGCGAGTCACATATCATTTTGTTTTGGCAGATGTCATCGGTGTCTGTTCAGACTTTCTGGGATCTATTGGTTAGATGCAGTTCCATTCCCTAGAAAATATAATGGCTTTGGTTAATGGCTTATTGACAGATATCTACAACCTTCTCCAAAGGATTTCCTTTGGGTTATTGAAGGCATCTCACCTGGAGCAAAAAAACTTTCCCTCTGCCTCAAAACAGAACAAACTCTATCATAAGTTTCATGTTCTGAAACTCTCTGCAAGATCAGACTCAAGGCCAGCTTCAACTGAAAGCACAGTCTTTGAGTTGGCTTCTGGGGATCCTCACTTAAGACCCATGGATATATTACTTTGTAATCGCTGAGAATTCTTTTCTTATATGAAGAACAAAATATTTTTAGAAAGTATTGTGAGAACTTAGGTAAATGGCATTTCCTATGAAATGTACTCTATAAAAAACTATACTGTACATAGATTCCAAATATCAAGATTTTTTAATAATAATCTCTAAAAACAAATGGCTACCTTTTCTCTGTCGATTGCTTCCTTTCCTATGCAGAAGCTTCTTAGTTTGATATAGTCCAGCTTGTCAGATTTTACTTTCGTTGCTTGTGCTTATAGTGTCATATCCAACAAACGATTGCTTAGATCAATGTCATGAAGATTTTTCTCTATGTTTTCTTCTAGGAGTTTCGCAGATTCGGGATTTATATTTAAATTTTTGATCCATTTTAAGTTGATTTTTTATGTATGATATAAGACTTCGATTTCATTCTTTTACATGTAGATATCCCATTTCCCAGCACCATAATATAAATATTACTTAAAAAATCAAGAGAAGGACAGTCTATTGCATTTACTCATAGTTTTGCTTAACATATTCTTCTTTCCTTCTTGGTATTTGAGATTCTTTTTTTTTTTTTTTAGCACTTCCTTTCTGTTTAGAGAACTTGCATCAGCCATTCTTTATAGGTACATCTTCTTGTGACAAATCTCTTATGTATTTTTCTTCTAAGGATATGATTTCCTTTTCATCTCTGCAGAATACTTTCTTGGAATATAGGACTGAGGGTTGATAGATTTTTTCAGCACTTGAAAACGTTGTGCCATTTTTCCCTGGCCTTCACAGTTTCTGATAAGAAATCCATTGTTATTACGAATTGATTTTTCCCCTATAGGTAAAATGTTTTTCTCTCTCACCGCCTTCAAGATTTTTTCTTTACTTATTACAAGTTTGACTATAATATGTTTTAATGTGTATTGTTGCTCGTTTATCCTGTTTGTAGTTTGTTTAGCTTCTTAAATTTGTAAGTTTATGCCTTTTGCCAGGTTCGGAATTTATTATTATTATTTTTTTCTTCTGACTCTCTGATGACAGAAATATTAGAATTTTTTGTTGTTGTCATTATAGTCCTACAGGTATCCGAGGCTCTGTTCATTTTTTTCTCTCTGTTTTTCAGATTGAGTAATTTCTCTTGTTTCATCTTCAAGTTCACAGATTTTTCTGTCTTTTCGATGCTGCTGTTCAGCTGTTTGTTCAAGCATTTTTCTTTCTAATTTATCTCAGTTGTATTTTTTACTTCTAATATTTCTATTTGGTACTTTTTACATCTTCTATTTCTTTATTGAGTCTTATTTTTTTCATTCATTTCAAGTGTTTGTAGTTTCTCATTGATACATTTGTATGATGGCTGATTATAAAAATCTTTGTGAGATAATTCAGATATGCTTGTTACCTCAGTGTTGGCATATATATTTTTTTGTTTTGGTTTAAAATCTTTCTGGTTCTTAGTATGATAATGGATTGTTTTTATGAAAACATAGACTATTTGGATATCATATTATGAGACTCTTCTGATACTACATCTTCTGTTTTAACTGGACTCTTCTGATACTGCTCTGGCATAATAAGACAGGGGCACCACTTTGGTACTGCCAGGTGTGGGGAGAAGTCTGGGTTTCCCACTTGGCCTCCATTGACCTCTAAGGTGAGCAGCTCCTTGTTATTGTTGGTTGTGGTGGAAGTTATGGCTTCACATTAGGCCTACACTGATACCTCTCTGCTGGGATGACTAGCAATATCTTTCTACTGCTCCTCATGTGGTCTACTTGACAGCACTGTGAGATGAGATGTTTGGTGTTGGAACTACTAGGCATTAGTGAAATTCCTGGCTCTCTACTTGGCCTCAGTGGTGGTGATGGGGATCTCGTTACAGTCTCCATGGCAGAAGTCCAGGCTCCTAACTCAGACTCAGCTTTTGCTGGCATGGGTAAAAGTGGAGCCACAGTTTGTTGTTGTTGTTGTTTTTCCCCATAGTATTTTAATAGAGTGGCTATTACCTGAAAGTTTTATGCTTTGTTATGTTGTCCCTTTTCTGGTCCTTTGTCCAGAGAGAGAAAGTTTTGAAAAGATATATATTTTTTTTATCTGCACTCAATGGCATTTCCAGATTTACACTTTCATCTACTTTAAGTCTAAAATCTGTAAGACATAAGGAACCCAGGGAAGTTACCAGCATGCCATTTTTGGGCTCCCAAGGTTTACAGCTATTTTGGCTTCTTCTATCTATACTTCAGCCTTTTTATTCTGTTTTATATGCAGCACCCAGGAGTTTTAGTTGTCATTGTAGGGAGAATTGGAAAATATGTCTTTCCCATCTTTATGGAATCTGAAATGATGATGCCTGACTTTTAATAGAAATAATGGGAAAGAAAAGGAAATGACATCTTTAAAATAATAAAAGAAAGGCAATATCAAGCTATACATCTGTATTCAATGAACATATCCTTAAACATGCAGGTGAAATGGAGATGCTTACAGAAAGAGATAAAAAATGGTAAAATGGTAAGTATGTGAGAGAATATACAATGCTTTTTTGATAGCTACAAACTGTGACTTCTCTATTCTATCATTAAAAGTCTGTCACTAAGTCCACCTTACACTCTCATATTCAAGAGAAGAATATCAAAGAATTTGTTGCCTATTTTTAAGCCACCACTTATAATGTTGATCTAAGAAGCCAGACACAAAAGGGCACGTATGATATAAATCCACATATATCATGTTTTTAAAGCAAAATAATTTCTACTAGCTGTCAGAATAGTGATTCCTATTGAGGGGTTGGTAGTTACTAGATGATAATGAAAAGGAGTGCTGGTAACACTCTGCTTCTTCATTCATAAGTGGGTGCCGGTAGGAGAAATGTTAAACTTATATTTAAAAATTATTTGAGTCTACGGCCATGCCACTCTGAACAAGCGTGATCCTGTCTGATCTCGGAAGCTAAGCAGGGTCGGGCCTAGTTAGTACTTGAATGGGAGACCAACTAAGAAGACTAGGTGCTGTAGGCGTAAAAAATAAAAAATAAAAAATAAGGGATTGTAAACTGACAAGGTCCTTGCAATCTGTGAGGTCAAACAAGGGTTGCCTCACCTAAAAAAAATTAAAAAATAAAAATAAAAATTATTCAAGCTGTATATCTTTTATTTAAACACCAATAAATATTATTAGTTCTAAAATATAAAAAGGGCAAAAAAAAAAAAAAAACCTTGAACAGAATATTATTAAAAGAAGCTGTCCAATAAGAAAATAAATATATATGAAGGTGATCAAGTTCTGAAGTTATTAAAGAAAAGCAAACTGAACCACATAGATATATAGTTCCATTGCACAGTTAGCTGCAACTCTTGTATATTGCTGGTACCAGTACAGCTGGGTATAATCACTTTGGAAAACCATTTGTCACTATCTACTAAAGCTGAATATGTGCATACTCTAACACACACCCATTCCACTTCTAGGTACATAGTCATGTTTATATGTATATCCATGTTTACTAGATACATGCACAAATGATTATAGCAGCACTCTTTATAATAGTCACAAATTGGAAACCACTCAAATATTCATTAGCAATTCTTGGTATATCTGTAGTGGGAATACTTTATAGTAATAAGAATGAACAACTATACTTATAAATATGCATAAATGTCACAAAGATAACATTGAGCTAAAGAAGCCAGTCATAAAAATATACATACTGTCAAATTCAAAAACAGTTAAAATGAGCCTATGATAGAAGCAAAGATAATGATTATGTTTGGAACTAGGTAATATCCTGGAAGACACAAAAAGCTTCTCTAGTGGATATGTCCTTCAAGCCATTTTTCAAGCCATACTCATATGATTTTTACATTTTTCTTTAGGTATCTTATATGTTAATTAAAATAAAAATTAAAAATAAAATAAAACATGGAGGGTACATACTTGTACATCACTGTCATATTTTGATACTAGAAGGGAAGAGAATAACCTTTGCAGAAGAAAAATCTAGAGGCAGAGACATTCTTCTGACTGAAATTATGAAGATTTTTAAAAATGTGTTGTGTTGTTATTTTAACATAGTACTTTCTTGATAGAAATCGCTAGCAGAAGTGTCAGGAATGCTGACGTTACAGGCCAGTGGACAAAGAACCATGTCGTTCAGAGATTTAATGATTTTCTGGTTGACAGTCCTATATATTATGTAAATATAGTATCCAGAGAGAGTTTAATATGTCTAAAATACTTAAATGATAGATTTTGATTAACTTTAAATAAAAGACAATAGTACAATTTTTAGTCAGAATGTTAATAGGATTCATTGGTGCTTGGAACAACTCCATAATGCTGTTATTGAGAATGCCATTAATAGCACTGAGAGTATTGGGGTGACGTGATGAGCCAGGTGACATTTTGGAGTTGCTTTTTCCTTCTCTGCAGAGAGATACAGGATCAGTGCTTAGGGAGTATAGTATGGTTTGGATTAAGAAGTCTAAATGCTGGGAAGAGAATCCAAATCTGAAATTTCCAAATGACAGCTTAGACACAGAGTGCCAAATTTTATTCCTCTCATGCTGTGCTACTGAAAGCCAAGAAAAACTAAAATTCAACAAAGAAACTTTTCATGCTATCTGTAGTGATCCAAACCAAGAAATCTGGTCAGGCTGAGGGCCATTAAACCAAGAGCTGCCTACTAACCCATGAGTCGCCATAAAGCCAGACTCGACCACCCCTCACTCATACACATGTCAGATCAACTGGTTGTGCTTCATGACCGTTCATCTGAAAAGAAAGGGGGCCAGGAGAAGGTGCTCGTTTGACTTGCTATGTTTTTAGGATCATGATATTTTCATTAATTATGTGGGTGTAATTCAGTGTGTGTGCTAAAACTTGAAAACATCTGAACCACATTAAAGAAAAGTACAGGCTCCACACTGACTAAAATCACCAATATTGCCAATATATCCAGATTATTTTGTTAAAGGAATCAATAATGTATCTGAATAACTCCAAACATCTGGATATTTGTAAATAGATGTAGGAACAACCTCATGTTTTGGAATTGTGTGCAATTGGTGACAGTGACAGATTAATTCTGATTATTATTCCTTGGGAAGATTGACCAAGAAACTGTAACATTATGATTTCATTATAATAACTTAAATTTTTATTGTGCTTTATATTTTTTAAGAATATTAAGTTTTCACATACATTATTTTATTTGCCCTATGTGGAACTGTTTTCAATTAAACAGAGCTTGTTTACTTGTTTGTTTTAAGAAGAGATGGTTGAACTGTGGTTATGTGGCTCTACCAGGTTCATAGTTAATTACATATAGATGAGAACATATTTTAATTAAAATCTATTCACTTCTCTTTCCGGCAACTCTGATACCGTGGGATTAAGCATAATGTATGATGGTTGTAAAATGCACACATCTATTGCAATTAAGAAAATACAATAACATATTTCGATATGTTCTCACTTCCATGTTACCCCTCCTGAGATTAACAGTGTAAGGAATGTTTCATATACACAACAAAATAAGTTTTCTATAGAGCAGCTAACTTTTCTTATAGACTATTGAGCAGAAGGAAGCCCATTAGACACTTCTTAAGAAATGAGAAGACAAACTCAAAGAAGTTCTGTAACTCATTTGAAACCACATGGTAAACTCAGAGTTGTCACCAAAACTAGTTCAGTGACTAGGCTCAGCTGAAAACAAAACAAAACGAAATCCTAATACGAGATTCTTTTTAGAAAATTTTTACTGACGATATGCCATGCTGACATTTTCCCAAGATTATTATAAACAATTTTAGTAAGATTTTAGGAAAAGTTTTGATATTTTCTGTTCCAACCCATATGGGCAGCTGCCTTGCAATAGTGATACTATTTTGTCTCCTCAGATAGAAGTCAGGACCAGAGGCAGCTTATCCTGAAAATAGCATTTGTTATAATAATTTGGGGATAAAATTTATTTTTTCTCTATGAATCTACCTGAATTGCTTTAGTTTCAATCATACACCGCAATGCTTGTTTTATAAACTTTGTACCCTTTCAATTTATGCAAACATTTTTACTTAAAATAAATTACCTCCCTGAGATATGAATTTGATTTTGGTGCATAAATAAGAAAAGTATAAAGACATATTTAAGCTTCAGAGGCAAGGTGATGTGAAGAGCAAAATTGTAAAAATGAAAAGTGTTTCTGTTTGCAAAGTAAAACTATATTTTACAGTGCTTTATCAAAACTCTACTTGCTGTAGATCAATGCTGTATTTTCCAGTACATATTTTATTGCTATATGTATGTATATATAATCTTTATACTCCTTCTCTACTCAGTTTAATTAGTTACTCTGATATTTATGGGTGAACATTATCAATCCAATACTAGTAACTGCATAATCTATAAAATACTATGACATGTTTTCAGGGCCATAAAATTAATTGATG
>NW_011888813.1:7652065-7658308 GCF_000151845.1 Pteropus vampyrus
ATTCCCTAAATGATAACTATTTATGTAATTTCCAATTATTTACTAATGCAAACATACTATTAAAGGTGGATACTTTTCCAAGGTACTTACTTGGAATTAAAAATTTTTGATGGTATGGTTTGTATATCTTTGTTCTTACCAGACTCAAAACATGAACTCCGTATTTTGTTCAGGTTAAGAATTTAAAACACTCAGACTATTTTAGTGACTCTTATTGGGCAGGAAGAGGCACTGGATCATTTAAAATAAAACAATTATACAAAATTAAAAGCACTTCAAACATTTCAAAATAAATCTCGGTTTCTTTGTCAGGAATAAGAAGTTGACTAATTTGACACAGGGTAGATCTTCGGGGTTTCTTCCATAAGGCAAGTACTTTTAAGCTAGATTCACCCCGAAGTTGTTTCATTCCAAGCAATGAAGTGCCTTTTGCTTAAGATGTTGCTCCCAACTAGAACACTGGGAAGATCAAATTATCAGTCAAACAAGCAATCCATGAGAGAAGGATCAATAGAGATAAGTCTGAAAGGATGTCTCCCCACCAATAATGCTAGTAAGATGCCATTCTCTCTTTCAAGCTTATGATCTTCATCAATTTGTAAAGCTGATACCAGAAACATTTATTCATAGAATTCAGAAAAGACATGCATAACTTGCTTTATATTCTGGATCCATTTGAATCTTTCTGACTATCTCAAAAGTCAATGTCTTTATCTAGAAAATGTAGACAGCTCAGGTTGTCTACATTTCCATCATCTAATGTTAAAACACACAGTAGAAAGGACACTTATTACTCTTGTTGATTTGAAAGTTGTACATTGTTGAACACATCTCCCCCTGACTGTGTTATTCTTTAACTACCAGCACAGGCCAGGCCTTTGTGCAGGGCTTTCTCCCCAAATATTCTGTAGTTCAATTTCAAGAATGTTCACTTGCAACTCAGTGTTTTCTTTCCTCAAACACACCTAGAAAATGGTATAGACTAAAATTAAATTGTCTTAATTTGTCTATTTTAAGAGTTCTATTCTGGAAAGAGATGCAGAAGAAGAGTTTTATGTTTGAATCTGTTTCATGTATTAATCTTTCATGTATAACTGGCAGTATACGATATGAAACTCAAGACTCCCATTTGAAGGGACACTATATGGAACCCACAGCATGGAATCCACTTAGTAATAGATGATGCCTCCTGTTCGATCCTTCTACCTCCAGTTTCTTCTATTTCATCTCTCACCTTTTGCTAGGATTCTCTTTAAAGCAGAAACATAATTATGCCATAACCTCACTTAAAAACTGTTGATAGTCCTGCAATTCACTAATCTGGTTCTAACCTATGACAGAAACTGAAACGCCTGTTCCTTTCATTTTCCACCCACCTCCCTTTACTCTAAATTCCATTCAGAACATTAAGCTTTGAATTATTTATAAAGCCCTGTGTGAGACATGCTTTCTCAAAACCTCTATGTCTTTAGATGTATTCTTTCTCCTGTCTGGAAATCCCCTGTGTTCTTCTCTCTGTCCAGAAACTCCCTTCTAATCATGTAATGTAATGTATGTAAGAGTCAGCTCTGATATCACCTTTTCTGTGAAGATTTCTTGGTAGCTTTCTGAATGTAGAATCCCTTCCCGTCTTTACTTGAAAAAATATTAATTTAAAAAAGGTTTATGGTAACATTCGGCATATATGTTTTTTAACCCCAAGGTTCTGAGCTCCAAAGACAGTTTATTTAACAAAACATAATTTTAAAACATTAAGAAGTGGCGATTATATCTAATTTGTCTCTACGAGTTAGAGGTGTTCAATAGATACATGCTCAATGTAAGGCAATCTCTATTGTTTAATACATGTTTTATGTTCATTAAACAAATATTTATGGAATATACACCATATGCTGGTTTGTGTCCTGCTTGATCAAAATATAATTTTGAGTTACTACCCCCCAAAAATGAATTGAGGAGTTTGTAACTCCCCCAAAATTGTTGCCTGTTCTTTGGATCTCTGAAACATCTCTAAGTCCATAAGCAGAAGATATAGTAAAACTAAGAGGCC
This sequence comes from Pteropus vampyrus, assembly GCF_000151845.1. Taxonomy (NCBI): domain Eukaryota; kingdom Metazoa; phylum Chordata; class Mammalia; order Chiroptera; family Pteropodidae; genus Pteropus; species Pteropus vampyrus. Next base: position 7,654,116 of record NW_011888813.1, read on the forward strand.
TCTCTTGAAATTGAACCAATGACAAACACCTAATTTGGAAGAGTAACAATATTTTCATGTATAAGGTGAGAATGCATGTAATTTACAAAGTGATGATCTAATTTACCTTCTGAGCTCAAGGAGAATGTCTTGAATTGAAAACATTTTGAGAGTCACTGTAGCCCTAGTAAAGTGGATCCCAGGTATTGAAGATGGAGCATTGCTTGAGCTATTACGTTTCGCCTCATACTATAATTTATTCTTTCCCTTTCCAGGATTTCCAAATACCACACAAACATTATATTTATGACAGCAAAAGCTGCAGCTAACATTCTCCAAACACTTGTACCATAGATCCTTCCACTCTCAGAAAGAAAAAAAAAAAACTTTTCAAATCATGTTCCCCTTGGACAGACTACAAAGACCTCGTCACAGCTCTCTTGTCATTTTTCTCTTTTTGAGAAATATAATTTTAAACTACTTTTGAATTATGTGAGAGGAGACAGTATATATTTTCTACTTTAAAAGCAATTTAAGGTGGAGTTCTCTGGTGCAAAGGCAATTCAAAAATAGCTGAAGCTTGAGTTGAAACTCCCCCTTGTCTGATGTATATTGAATAGAGTTATTAGCAATCAGAGCTGTTTTCAAATGCTCAGTGCAAAATTGCAGAAGTGTTTTGGTTTATAAATGCTGTGCAGGAAGTGGAAGTTTCAGATCGAAGATACCATTTGTTCAGTTAGAATTCTGAAGAGTGATGAGCCATTGGGTGCCATTTTAATCATTTGACTCTTTACAAATTAAAAAAAAAGGCAGATATTAAATATTTCATATTAAAAATAGAAATAAGAATATCTTGATACTTCATGTAAAGTGTCATTCTATTATATTACTTGAAATTCACTAAAATGCACCCCTAGGTGTTGGAGATATATTAGCATAATATTAAGATCAGGAGCTTCAAATTTAGGGAGCATTTGCATCAAATTCTGTCCTCAACCTTTTTCTATTACTGTGGGCATATCCTTAACTTATTATGCTTGCTCAGTTTACTTGTCTATGAAATATCTGTATGTCAGTCATCATACCTAACTTACTAGGTTGATGGAAGTGCTCCATTTTCATATAGAATACTCTTCCACCCCAAAATTAATTTACAGTTTTTCAGATAATTATGTCCCTTGCACATTAGAAATGAGATTCACGGAGATGATTAGAAATATTTTGAAAGTTGTTCTTTGTTTCATAAAGTAATAAATTAGTAATGAAGCTTTAAATTTATATACGGCATAGAGAAGCATTTCACTGCAGAATTACATACATTGAAATTTTGCCAAAGTCCCCAACCAGAGACATGTTAGCGTAGCTCATATGAGTAATTCTGCACATATCTTTAAGATGCAGTGAGTTCTTAAGGGGCAAGACAAAATTACTCTATGCAAATAGCAAGGTGGCTTTATCCTGACAGATGGCATAAGAATAAAGTATCAGCGTTTAAAGTCTAAGTTATTTTTAAGAAAGGGAAGCATGATGCTGTATCACTCTGAGAAAAACTGAAGTTATATGCATAAGATAAAGAAAATTATATTTCATTAGAATTAAAAGCACGCATATACCTAGATTAAGGCAGCAGGACAGGTATTAGGTAAATGAATGGCTACATATATAAATGGGTGGAAATAAATAGATTTCATTGATCTCTAATCAGAGAAACTTCCAGAACTTTCTGTCAGTCTGGAAGGCATAGCTGAGACATATCTTCTGATGGTGCACCTAAAATATATTGTTTAAGAAAACATGTTTATCAATTCTGTCACTCTATTTAAACTTCTTTTAAGGTCTATGTGAGACAAAAGACCAGAAGAATGCTAATTTTTTAAAAATTAGAAAAAATATTAATTGGGAAAAATTTCAACATCATGATATCTATGTAAACACAAAGTAGTTTAAATTTTTTTTAAAGTATGACATAGTGCTACTTTTTGGACTTCTGTGTCATAATTTAAAAGATCTGAAACTTGTTAAGACATCATCTCAATTGCAAAGTGAACTTTGAGTCAATATTACCCTGTATCGGCAGAGAAAAAGAATATCACTGTGATTTCCTTGAGGAACACTGCTTTGTGTATAGTAGAGATGACTCTCTGGATACCAAGCCCTCCACTTCTTCTCAGACCACAGATAGATCATATTCCCCAGTGGTATTTGCTCTTCCTTTGGCCACATGCCTGAACTCTGGGCAATGGAAGGTAAGTGGAACTGATAGGAACCACCTCCCAAACAAGATCAAAACAAATGTCCTTGCTCGATATTCCTTGTCACTTTCTGCGGGGGGCGGAATCTTCCTATGATTTTAAATGAATTTGTGTTGAATCTACAGATCAAATTTGGGAAAGTTATCAGCTTAACAGTATGAATCTTTCAATTTGCATTTAGGTTTTATCTAATTTTTCACCACACTGTTTATTTTTTATATGTAATATTAACTATAATAGGCCTTATATTCTTTTAATAAAACTATCCCTAAGTATTTTATGCTTTTTGATGCTATTATAAGTAGATTTTTAATTTTTTTCCCAGTTGCTCAGTACCAGTACTTAGAGATATAATTATTTTTATTGACTTTATATCTGTGATCTCATTAAATAGTCACATGTAAGTTATAGATTTTTATATGTGCCATTGAATTTTCCTGTAAATAATCATGCCAACTGTACCTGAAGAGTTTGACTTTTCCTTTTCAATGTTTACACTTTTTCTTGCCTTATTACTTTAGATATTTTCTCCTGCACAGAATTAAGCAGAAATAGTGAAGGAAGAAATTTTTGCCTTTTTCCCCAAATTTAGGTGAGATGTGTTCAATGTTTCACCATAATGCATATTCGCTGCTGGCTCCTTGTGGATGTCCTTCATTAGATAGACAAAAGTGTCTTTTTATACCTTGCTTGCTGAAATTTTGTGTATGATTTCTTTGCATCTATTTAGATGATCATTTAAGTTCTGATTTTTTTTACATTAAAACACTTTTACATTTCTGGCATAAGTTCTGCTTGTTCATGATGTAATAACTACTTATATATTGATGATTTGATTTGTTAGTATTTTGAGAAATGTTTTCATCTATGTACACAAGACATAGAGATTTGTTATTTTATTTTCTCAAAGTATGCTTGTCAGATTTTGATCTGAAGTTTATTCAATCCTCTTTAAAATAGTAGGAAATTTTTTTTATCTATATTCTGGTAAAGTTTGATAGTAACTCAAGACACAATCTGAAAAAGCTTTCACCTGGCAAAGATGGGACAATTTGAACATCAAAGAGCATAATAATTATAATGGATTAAAACTCATTATATGAGTTAAACATTATTGATAAATTTTAGGGATAGAAAACTATATTATTTTGAAGTAATTTTTTAAAGAAACAGGAATGAAAAATTTAAGTTGTCTTTTCTATATGACCTTATGTAAACAAATAATGGAAGAGAAGAAACTTATCTTAATATAAATTTTTTAGCTAACAAACAAAAGACATGAGAGAATTAGTATATTCACATTTTCTAACACCCTAATAAGTCTATCCAAAACTTATCAATGGCTGATAACATCTCAAAAAGAAGTTATCACACACACAAATAAACTCACACAAAATATATAACATTCCAACTTATATTTCATGGTGACTACTTGTGATGTAGTTTTACCAGAATAAATTTGAACCTCAATCTTCCTAAGACTCTTAACTTTCAATTTATAGAAAATACATGAAATAGAGAATGATGTTAAACTATATTAAAGTATATGATCAGCAGTATTCACAATGAGCAACTCTACAGGAAAAACAACCTGGTTTCATCAACCGAAAAAGAAAAAACAAAAAAAAGTTAAAGAGTAATATTTATATTTAGAGATGCTCAAGAGATATATCATTCATTGAAATACCTAATACTGTTTGGACTCCAAATTACAACTATATAAACCATACATACATACATACATACATACATACATACGTACATATGTATGTATACATGCATACATAATATGCATGCATATTGCTTATTTCTACTTTTAATGTTTGTAAATTTCCATAATAACACTTCAAAGTAAAAGGAAACTAGATGAGAAAACTAGATAATACATTCTTTCTAATACAATTAAATATGCATTCCATGGCACTACCTATGAAATTTGTGCCAAATTGATAAATCTGATTT
>NW_011888813.1:7660018-7690064 GCF_000151845.1 Pteropus vampyrus
TCCTTGTGGATGTCCTTCATTAGATAGACAAAAGTGTCTTTTTATACCTTGCTTGCTGAAATTTTGTGTATGATTTCTTTGCATCTATTTAGATGATCATTTAAGTTCTGATTTTTTTTACATTAAAACACTTTTACATTTCTGGCATAAGTTCTGCTTGTTCATGATGTAATAACTACTTATATATTGATGATTTGATTTGTTAGTATTTTGAGAAATGTTTTCATCTATGTACACAAGACATAGAGATTTGTTATTTTATTTTCTCAAAGTATGCTTGTCAGATTTTGATCTGAAGTTTATTCAATCCTCTTTAAAATAGTAGGAATTTTTTTTTATCTATATTCTGGTAAAGTTTGATAGTAACTCAAGACACAATCTGAAAAAGCTTTCACCTGGCAAAGATGGGACAATTTGAACATCAAAGAGCATAATAATTATAATGGATTAAAACTCATTATATGAGTTAAACATTATTGATAAATTTTAGGGATAGAAAACTATATTATTTTGAAGTAATTTTTTAAAGAAACAGGAATGAAAAATTTAAGTTGTCTTTTCTATATGACCTTATGTAAACAAATAATGGAAGAGAAGAAACTTATCTTAATATAAATTTTTTAGCTAACAAACAAAAGACATGAGAGAATTAGTATATTCACATTTTCTAACACCCTAATAAGTCTATCCAAAACTTATCAATGGCTGATAACATCTCAAAAAGAAGTTATCACACACACAAATAAACTCACACAAAATATATAACATTCCAACTTATATTTCATGGTGACTACTTGTGATGTAGTTTTACCAGAATAAATTTGAACCTCAATCTTCCTAAGACTCTTAACTTTCAATTTATAGAAAATACATGAAATAGAGAATGATGTTAAACTATATTAAAGTATATGATCAGCAGTATTCACAATGAGCAACTCTACAGGAAAAACAACCTGGTTTCATCAACCAAAAAAGAAAAAACAAAAAAAAGTTAAAGAGTAATATTTATATTTAGAGATGCTCAAGAGATATATCATTCATTGAAATACCTAATACTGTTTGGACTCCAAATTACAACTATATAAACCATACATACATACATACATACATACATACATACGTACATATGTATGTATACATGCATACATAATATGCATGCATATTGCTTATTTCTACTTTTAATGTTTGTAAATTTCCATAATAACACTTCAAAGTAAAAGGAAACTAGATGAGAAAACTAGATAATACATTCTTTCTAATACAATTAAATATGCATTCCATGGCACTACCTATGAAATTTGTGCCAAATTGATAAATCTGATTTGAATACAACCTTTGACTGTAACTTCCAATTTAAACCAAATGCCAAAGCTAAGGAACAAATTAAACAGCAATAAGAGAGCACAATAAGACAAATCCAAAATGTGAAATTATTATGGTAAACTAAACATAAATTAATATAAGGAAAAATGGAAAGGAAACTGTTCTAGAGTAGAAGAGTTTAAAAAGCATCCAAGTAAAATCTGTGCACACCAGTTAGATCCTTACTAGGATAATCAAATGGTGAAAAAGATGTGGGGTCGAGGCAATTGATCATATCCTAGATAATGATGATCTTAAAAATGCTATATTAATTTTGTTAGATATTTTAATGGTATCATGATCATGTAAAAATATATTTAAAGTGTAATTTTCTAACATATGATTTTCATTGGGTGTGATAACAATATTGTTGTCATTTAAGAACATTTTTTTTGAGATGTATTCTGCAGTATTTAGGAATGAATTATTTAGAGATTATTTTTAAATGTCATTTCAGCAAAGAAAACATAAAAGATGAAGCGAATATGACAAAATGTTGATAATTCTTTAATCTCAGGTTCATTATAATATTCTATATAGACATTTGAAAAACATAATAAAAAACTTTGTTATAAAAGTGATATTAATAAAATGCCTTTGCAGAATCTCATCTACTATCAGTAGCATCTAGATGATTAAGGTTTATTAAAAATGATTGTATATTTATTTAAAGTGATCTGGCAATATATTTATTAAGAAATATTTTGCTGTTTAGATTAATGAAGTACATGTGCATTCTTGAAAGTTGTAAGAGCTAAGATTTTTAGATCGCCATCTCATTTAATTCACTCAACTATCTAACAATCCTGAACAGTTAAGGATTGACTTTAATAAATATCCAGGATTAATAAATTACTCTTGAAATATAAACAAAACAAAATTATGTGTAGGTATCTATTATCATTGCATACTAGGCACCACTTTTCATTAAATTACTGTTTTTTTCTTAATGTATACAATGAGGATTTTTTTCATTGTTTATTTATGGCTTTAAGAGAAAAGTTAAAAAATATATAAAATTCAAGGTACCCTGACTCATGTAGTAATTACAGATACACAGTAAAAGAAAGTCATCATGCTAAGATTTCTTGGAAAAGAAGCTGAAGTTATCATGATTGCGGCATCTTTGATAGCTGAAAATCAATATAATAAATTACATACTTTATATCCACATATAAATGCATTAGCTACATTCTGATCATTCCTCACATTCTTATAAATTTCTGTAATGTAAGTTGTTTATGTTCTTCTGTAAACAAATACTTTGCAGATAGCTAGGTTTTTTACTTTAGCACATAGTTAGCTATAATTTTTTACATGCCATAAATTTACATCTAAATCATTCCTCATTTATACAGCTCTAGTCACATTCAAAATTAATTGGAAACTTGAAATTTCTCCTAAAACTCATACCATATAAAGGTCAGTGAAGAGGTAATAATAATTATTGAAAAATAAAATAGGATACACAGTGAAGATCTTAATAAACTACTTTACCTAGAGCTGTTTTATTACAAATATATTTTAAAACTGTAAGTTCAGAATAAATATGTCCGATTATTTAAAGAAATCTCTAGATAGAGCAAGAAATAGCTAGGGTTGTTAATATGTGGCCTTAAACTACTCAGGTTTATTGATGGTGACAGCAACTTTGGGATTCAAATGGAGACAAAATTACATAGAAAAGGAGAGCCATAGAGAGAGAAAATATATTCTTATTTGAAATAAATCATCTTAAGTACAAGAAGTTAGCTTAGTTCCTTCTTCTTATCAAATTATTCTTAATGGATTGAGGTTTTAAACCCAAATTTTCCCATTACTGCTGAGCTTATGAATGCATCTGTCATCCTTGACCCTTCCTAGGCATGGATTCTTTGAGTGTCCTGAGTCTTACTTCTGAGTCTGCTTCATGGAGTGAACATATAATTTCTCTTCCAAACCAGAACATATTTGAGAGTGAAAGGAAGAACTTTGAATAATTGCACTGGGATAATAAGCATCATGGAAACTGCCCCAGGCAAATGGGAACATGTGCTTACCCTCCACACGACCCCTCTATTCTGAATCATATAAGATCGGTGCCTCACATGGCATGGTTGTTTGATCTCCAGTACCAGAGCATGAGTGTGGGACAAGGATCTTTAGTAAAAAATCATCTGAATCCTAAGAAATCTGTCAGGTGGTCATCAAGATGTGGAGTTAACAGGACACTGGACACAGAGGAAACACAATAGAGCACACAGATCTTGTTTTCAGATTTCTTGCATATTTCTATCCTCAATTCAGCTTGCATTCTGATGAATATAAACTCTTCCCTCTCCTCCGTCTCTCTTTCTTCAATATTCAATATGAAGTCTTCTTCCCCAAATGAGAAAAAGCTAACATGAGGATGAGTCTGTTCCCTGAATTCTCTAACTAGATACTTTTTCTTGAACCTCTTTTTTTTTTTTTTTTGTAGTAAATGAATAGCATCAGCCTTCTTTCCTATGTTTTCTTGCTAACTACAGAAAGGTCTGTCTAAATTGAGCAGTCAAGCTCTTAGCCACATGTGTCTATTGAACTTGAAATTGTCTTGTCAAAATTGAGATAGAGTCCAACTGTTAAATACATACTGGATTTGCAAGACTTGGTATAGAAAACATAAATACCTCAATAGCATTTTGATTATATTTCCAAATGATATGTTGGATATATGTAATTAAATATGATATGTTATTAAAATTCATGAACTTTTATTATTACTTTTTAAAGACTATTACAAAATTTTAAATTACATATGTAGTCATACTTTTAGCTCACATTAGGTTTGTATTATATGATTCTGGTAAGATTTGCTCTACCTTCTATTAACAATATTAATAAGTGCCTTGCCTTTTTCTGTCTTTTATTTTATATCTTATTGCTTCAGAAAGCACTGTAGGAGATTATGCTTCCCAATCCACATTTTCCTTTTGCAGCCTATGGAAAAATTTTGCCATACAATGACAATATTCTGATATTCTAGAACCTTCTATAGAGTGTCGGTGAGACTTTCAAAACAAGACCCAATGCTTTCTTGTGGTTCTGTCTACTAAACACATTCTCGATAGGTTTTCTGCAGAGTCTAACACCTAACACAGCCACTGGCACTACCTGCTATTAGTACAGCATACCATAAGATCAGCAGAGAGTAGTCTGTGGAATAAAGCTACAGTTTTATATAAATGTGGAGAATGTATTACATGTAACTTTTGATTGCTATTAAACCACACACTATTCTTCTTGATTGAAATTATAAGACACATAGTACACCAGCGACCCACATTTTTAGATCATGTCAGCCAAAAAAGTCTCTTCGATTGTAGTTTTTTTCTTCATCCTCACTCTCTTCCATTTTCAATGTCAAAAGAATATTTCCCAGCTCTAAGAGAATATAACAGTTGTCCTCTATTTACTAAGTATAAGCAGTTATAATTTTATAGCTCATACTCTGCATCCTATATGTTATATGAGATATATATTTTATGTATATATGTATGTGCATATATGTGTGTGTGTGTGTACATACATACATACACACACACACACACACACACACACATATATATATATATATATTAACTAAGTCCTTTTCATCTACCGTTATCATTCGATTATTCACTAAAAGCTTCTTTCACAGCATTACATGCTTTGGGATGACCATTAATTGAAGTCAAAGTAATAAATTATCATCAGAGATAATCTGACAGTTATTTAATGTAACTCCATCTTTACTGAATATATTACTACATGCCTCTCACACTATATATTCATAAAATCCAGAAGAAAAATAAACCTCTGTTCTGATTTATGCATGGAAAATAGACTTCTGAATTTACTACTCATTACCAATAACTAAAATAATTTTAAAACCCTGTTAATTCTTCATTCTGCTTACAATAGTTTTTGGCCAATTTAATTAATCTCAGAAAATACAATTTTATAAACATGGCTCAGAAGAAATGAATCATTGAAATCATTCCCCCACAAAAAAGGAACTGTGCAGAGATGGCTCTGAATAAATGCCCGGTGTTATCTTCTCCATGTAACTCATTTCTTGGTTCCATTGTCTGTTCTTAAGAAAGCTGAAAACATCATTCAGAAAATTGCTGATGGCTTGGAAGATGGGAAATCTCAAAATATGTTCTGAAGCCCAAATTCTGTATAACAATGGAATGACAAAAAGATACACATGGAATGAGTCCATATGTAGAGCTTGTTCAGCTGCCCTTTTAAGCTATATAATTCTCCCATGTGAATTTATTTCACATGTTTATGTAATAAAAATATTTATTAAGCAGGATATTCTGATTGGGATTTGGCACAAAGATGAATTAAACATGTATGGAACATCCTTTATGACCCAGTGCCCTAATATGTATGATTTGACCTGTCTCAACAATCGACAGCACAAGATAAAGTGTTATATGTACAGGTCAGGGTGCTACAGGATTTCAGAAAGCAGAGATATTTAAAATTTATGAATTATCAGAGTAGATTGTTTTTCCTCTTAGCAATGATAAATGAGAAGTAGGAACTTTGATGGACACAATAAAATGTCCTCCAGCTTCTGCAAATATATAACTATGAAACAAAAACACTATTTTTTGGCTTTCCAACTGAACATTTTTTTAAAAAGTTTTTAAAGGATTTAACAAACTTTGTTATGACAGAGGTGATATATGCAGAATGACAGCAGAAGCCTGCTTTCCAGTATTGGCTTTGTTTTTATATTCTTACCATTGTGAATAAAAAGCAAAATATAACTTGAGCAAACTTAGCAGATGATCTGCAAATCTATGGTGCTATTTCTTTACAAGGAATACCACATACCTATATCAAGAGAAACATTTATTATCTGGACATTTTTTGAAGCTGCAATTAATATTTTACTATTTCCTTCAGAAACAACCTTAAAAGCATAAAATACATCATTTACACTCTGCTATAATGAATTGTCATTTACAACTTCATGAGGACCAAAGCGAATGGGGATATGTTTGGAGAAGGGACAAGAGACACTAAATTCATGTAACACAAGAGAGGGAATTCATAAAGCTTCTTTTCATCTCTCCTTTACACCAGTTATTTTGACATTAAGCAGACAAAACATTTACACCTGATATAGTAAGGTATATTTAACCTCCCTTTTTCACTATACTCTACCGCCTCTGTTGTATTGAATTCAGTTCAGTGGGCAAGTGGTTCTTCCAAAGCTAAACCATTTATAGCCTCAAGGACTCAAACTAAAGATGTCTGATTAACCACAAAAACAGTGGAAATGTAGACAGTGGTCTAATCCATAGGTCAAGATATCAGATCAAACTAAAAACCATACTGAATATATGCAGAGTAAAGAATGATGAGATCTGCCAGTGAGGCTAGATTATGACCGAAAGAAGACTATTTGGTTAGAGCCAGTTCTTCTCAGTTTTTTGTTTTGTTTTGGTTTGGTTTGGTTTGGTTCGATTTGTTTTTTGGGGTTTGTTTTTTTTTTGTTTGTTTGTTTTGTTTTTTTATGACCAGACTTTTAAAATGGACCCCATAGCTTAATTAATCCAGGCTCTGACAAGGTAAATTCTTAGATGAAGAAAATAAAAGTGATTGTAAAGAAAATATTATTATAATAATTTTTTTACTGAGAGCTGTAGTTTGAATCACCAAAGAGAAAACATCAAAATTAGAACTGAGAATGCCTAGAGTGGATGATGATGTTAGAGTTTCTCTTAATTTATGTAACAGACACAAAGGAACAAGGATATTTTTTGTTCTATTTTATTCTTTTGGCCTAATCCTATTCTTGTGTTTGACTATTTAGGCAGAATGCACTGATGCAGTCAGTGTGGGCATAAATGACATGCTTTTATAGGTCCTTTCCAGGTCCCTTGAGAAACTATTTTTCTTGTCAGAAGTTCAATCTTGAAAAATGAAACAAATTCTGGAATATGATGGCTAGATTCCACTGTATGTTGGACATTTCATTGACCATAATACAAAATTATTTGTGAGAAATTCAACTAAATGCAGGTTTTCCCCTCAAATATAGTTTAATTAATTAAAGATAAAATAAAAATACCACATTTAAAAATAGGGTAAAATTTGTATTTGAGTGTGAAATGCTCATTTAAATAATCTATTGCAGAAGCGCAGGTTAGGACAATTATTACTCCTTTTCCTTTAAGAAATGACACAAGATAATATAACCTCTTAATTACATGGAAATGGAGTCTATATGTCTCAATACAAATGCTGTTTTGTTTATGTTTAATTTTTGTCAACCATCACAAAACCTTATTGCATATAGTTACAGATGTGATATGAATGCCAAGTAGAGTTAGTGAAAACTCTATAACTTTTATGTGTATCTCTAAAGAGATGATGCTATTGGAGAGGCAGTGTGATATATTAAATGTGCTCTGAATTAGAAGTCAAATAACTTATGTTCTGATTTTGTCATTCATCATTTAAGAGCTTGTAGGGAAATTTAATTGCCCACAAGATCTCAGACTTAGAAAATAAAGAAACTAAGTTATATCATCTCAAAAATAACTTTTCTCTCTATATACTCTGATTTACATTTTTTGTGAAATCCATTCTTTTAAATAACCCTTATGAGTACCTGCCATATTTTGGCCACTCGTCCTTGTTGTCAAAAAAAAAAAAAAAAAATCATGAATTAGTCCAACAAGTCCTTGCTTTCATATATAGAAACAAATGAGAATCTACAAAGTAACAGTGTGTGTTATGAAGAAAGCAAACTGTGGAGCTATGCAAAAGAATATCTATGGGGTTACTTAAGGTTAAATCATCTTGAAAGACCACCCAGGGAGTGATACTTAGAGTCAGTGCTGAATGACAGAAAAGAAAATACGGGAGAAGAGAATTTCAAGCAAAGGATCAACAAGTGTAAGAACTGAATATGAAAAAGAGAAAAGCAAAAATACCTTAGTGGACCTGTAACCTTGTTTTCCAATGGCCTTGAGGTCATATAAGGGAAAACTCATTAGTCATGATAGCTAGGTAGCTGGCGTTGTGGGCTCTAGTAAGGGCTGGGGTAGGAGACAGTTGATCATTGCATCAGGTTCTAATGTCAGTCATGGCATCGTTCTGTCTGGTTTTGAGGGGTGTGGCTGGTAGGGTTGTTCTACCTTCAGAGGTCTGGAGATGAAACACGACTGTGGTCAAAATGTTATCTATAGTTTGACTAAAACTCTGTTTCTGTGCTCAACAGACCTGAGGCTTTGTTCCTAAGACTGTTTGATGCTGACTAGAATTTGATGTCCTAAGGGCCTCATAATTAAGGGAGTGGATGTGCAGAACCTGCAAAGGTGGGAGGATAAGAAAAAGAAAAGAAGCGAGTGAGTCATGGGGCTAGTAAACTAGACAAGGCTAGTTTGAATCAAAAAGAAAGAAGAGAGAAAATGTCAATTCGAAGAAGTGAAGTTTTTGTAGTTACAGTAAGAAAGTTCTTAGTTTCATCATCGATCCCTTCTTTAAGTGACATACACATCAATGTTCTTTTCTATAAATTGAGCTTGAACTAGATGTTGCCAAAGGTCCCTTGCATGAGTTTCTATGAGTCTATTTCGGTTGTGTTTATTAGCTTAAATTATCTTTTCCAGAAATTACTTATTGAAACTTCAAAGCCATAGGAAACCCTCCTCTCTGCTTCTACGGTACCTTGTATACAGTTCTATCATATCTATTACCACACAGTATTGTAATTATCCATTTACTTGTGAAATGCTATCATTAACCTATGAGTTCATGGGACCAAGGATTTTGGAGACTAGCAAATAGATTATTTATTTTGAATTAAATAATCTCTTAGTGATTACGTATGCAATGGGATTGAGCTCCAAAACATAAATGACATCAAAATTACAGATAATTCTGTTTTGACCAGAATTTTCTCTCTTCTATGAAACATCTGCAATGTGCTACAATACTACAAGACCTTTAACAAAAGCAGATGTCGTGAAGTTAGATGAAGCCATCATTCAGACATGTGGAATGTCCAAAACTCTCTGTCACTTTTTGGCAACTGGGACCATATGTCTGCTCTGATATTTTGACTCAGAGACATAGACTATTTTCAGCAGGGATGTATTATAAATAGTTTGTCTAAATCTCGAAGTCATAAAGAATATTTTAACTAATTTTTAGGTCAAACATGAATAACTACCAGTTCTATTATTCTACTTCTGGCTTTTATCACGTTGGCAGAAAATGCATATTAGATTATATTAAGCTTTAATATTAGAAAAACTTTTATAACTTTCATGTGGATATCATATTTTTTGGGTGGTAAAGTATGTTAAATTTGGAGATATTCCAACTGGGGCCAAAGTAATCTATTTAAATAGTATAATATGGTTTTACTAATGACTAAATAGTAGTCATAAATATAACTGTTCAAGTAAAATGCTATCAAACTAACACTTCATGATTACATTTGAGAAAATATCAGATTTCAGGAGAATATTCCCAGTTTTGTCTATATGTACACCAAAGTAAATCTCATCACATAAATATTCTATTACAGCAAAAGAGCAGACAAGTAGAGTAATCCTTCTAATGATGCAGAAATTACTGACAAACGACAATTGAATTTCAAATTACTGACATGATAGGAGCAAACCCACCCTGTTAGAGGCAGCAAGACCGTCTGTCGCTCATGTAAGATATATCTTACAACCAAGGAAATAGACAGAGGTGTGAATACTGAAAAGCTTTGGCAAATAATAACATGGAAGGAAAGACCCATGAGCATACCTTCATAAGAAAAGAATAATTTCAGGAAATTTTGTGAAGCTACGAAGAGACTTAGAGACATGTCAGACATTGTATGAAGGAGATAAAATAAGTCCTTGAAAAAAATAATTATTAAATTTCCTCTGAAGAGTACTGTTTTCTTTTTCCTCCCTGCCTTTTCTATTTTCTTCTATCTTTTTTCCCTCATGTTCATTTTCATCACAAAAATTCTTGAATTCAGAGTACTAAGGTTATCTTCTCAAGTCTTTGACTTTAAACTCCTCAGATTGATATTCTCTTTTCATAAGATAATTAATGGTTTCTATTATGAGCATTTGAACAATCACATGTGATTCATTTCTCTTTCAGATAAAACATCTTAAATAAATGTAAATAATGTATCTTGAAATGAAAATCTTCTAAGGGAGTCAATTTCCTATATTCATTTCTGCCTTTAAATATCTAGTTGAACTGTATATGTTCAATGTCATTAAGTCAAAAAATACAGAATCTAGAGTAATATTATAATCTAGAACTCAATAACACAAAATATTTTTGAACTTTGATATAAAATGTTTTGAATTATTGCATTCTATCATAGAACTTTGACCAAAATACTAGAACCTCAGGGGTGTTTGCAAAAGTACTCAAGTTCTATTCAACACAGTTGAAATATGATATGTTCCTCACTACCAAAAGAATGAATGTGAATGGGTTTTTCCAATAGTATATCTATTCTTGTTTCTCTTCTACATTAAACTGTTCATTTAGCTTCACCACTATGAAGAAGATGAATTCCAAACTATGTGTATGACCTACCAGGCCTTCTATATTTTAACATCTGGCTACTTTTGTATTAATATCTCATTTTTTCCCTATAATCAGACCCACCTTTACAAGGAGAGGTGCCTTCAATATACATTTTAGCTTAATATAAAAGGCTAGGTATTAACATCAATATTCAAGATAAACCAAGGCAGAAGCTAAATATCAGCATCATGGATAGAATCAATTTCTGGTTTACCAAATAAACCTGAAATTTTATCAAAATTAATTATAGCAGTTTTAGCAAAGTATTAAGTTGATAAATTTATTTTTTTTCACATTATCATGCAAGAACAGTGATTTCTTAGCACTCTCAGCTGATGGATTATTCCTATAGTTACTGTGCTATACACTTGCAGTATTAAATAGACATTTTCCCTTTGAGGTTGGAGCAAGAGTCAAATTTTTCTTTGGGTGTCCCCACCGTAGGGTATTACTTATGATTGTGGCCACATGGTTATACCTGAGGTGACTATCTAAGGTGTAGATTTATCACTCATGTATCTTCTAGACTGAAAACCATGACTGATGATGGTCAGACCTTTCATTGATACAATACTAAAATGGAGCTTCACATACTATGTGACAAATGTTTTTTTAATTTTTTTTCAGGTATACACCTGATATAATTATCTTTATTAAACATTTTGTTTTATTTTATTTTAATTTCTATTTTTTTAAATTAATTCCATGTTTCTTACAAAAGTTTAAGGAAAAATTATCTTGATAAAAGGATCAGAAATATGGCAATGTAGTAATAGTTTTAAGATAAAACAATGCATTAATGTTCATCTGATTCAGCATTCACATCGTGTGCACTTATTAAAATATCTTTGCAACAGATTGATAGCAGCGTCTTTACAATGGAAATCAAGGAAAACATAGGACACTCTGGAGTCATCTCAGTCCTAGTTTCTTAAAAGAAACTACTTTATCTTCAATTAACCATTAGTAGTAAACAATATCAAGAGTGGGAAATATAGTTTACAATGTATAATTTTAATTATTTCTTTTATTCAAGAATTCTCTTCAACAACAGCAACAACAAATTTGTTCTCCCTTCCTTTTTATAGTGCTTATATTAAAATATAACAAGCATGGCCTAGTCTCTCCTAAATGTTATATAGTTCTTGAGCTGTAGAAAAAAATATGTTGAAAGCAGTCACTCATCTTTCTACTTTGGTCATTGAATCTGTTACATATAAGCTGTTCTCTAATTATTTTCTAAACATTCAACTGAAGGATGTGCACAAAATGTTGTATGCTAGTGGTCACTAAATCATTTTTGTCAGTAACAATTCCATGACATTTTTGTATTGATTTTTCATTGTATAAATACTCCTTCCATTTGATTCACTCTCTTGTTATCTCTGGAAAATTCAATAGTTATCTCTCAGGAAATAATAAAGCAGAAGGAAAGTTGAAATCATTCATTGTAGTCAGCTCCAGTTGCTATAACAAATACCATATACTGGGTAGCTTAAACAATAGAAATTTATTTCTCACAATTCTGAAGACTGGGAAGTCCAAGATCAAGGTGCTGGCTCTTTCAGTTCTTGGTGGGCCCCCGCTTCCTGGTTTGCAGATAGCTGTCTTCTTCTTTTATTCTCACATGGCAGAGAAAGTGAGCCCTCATTTTCTTCTTTCAAGGACACTAATTTCTTCATGGAGACTCCATCCGCATGACATCATCTAAACCTAATTAGCTCCAAAGGCTCCACATTCTAATACTATCTCCTTAGGGTTTCAATATACGGATTTTGGGGGTACACCAATATGCAATCTATAACATTCTTCCTCAGGCCCCCTAAAATTTATATTCTCGCATGCAAAATATGTGAATTTCATCCCAATAGCCCCAAACCTTAACTCATTCCAGCATCATCTTTAAAGTCTAAAGTCCAAAGTTTCATATAAATATTATCGAAATTACATATGGGTGAGACTCGAAATAAGATTTATTCTGAGGCAAAATTCTTCTTTAGCTATAAACCTGTGAAACTCAACAAGTATTAGCTCCTCACATACAGTGGTTGGGCACACATAGAATAGACATTTCCATTACAAAGGAACAAATAGAAAGTGAGTGACAAGTCCTGAGCAAATCCAAATCATAGCAACACAAACCTCATGAGGTCTAAGGCTTGAGAATAATCCACTTTGGCTCTATGTTACACTTTTCAGGCCTACTGAAGTGGCATTGTCACTTTTCTGGCTCAGTGGGGCACTACTGACCTTCTGTGGTAGCCCTGCCCATGAAGGGCTCTGCTGGGTAGGGGACATGCCCCACTGGCTCCAGGCAGCCCCATGACCACAGCTTCTGCTGGAGGCTGTCTGGCCTGCTGAAACCTAGATGTTGGCCCTGATCTCTAAATTGTCATTGGAGCTATTCTTCATGTTTTTTGGAAGAATAGTGCAAGTTCTCAGCCAGACAGATTTATCATCCTGTCCTGTAAAATCTGAGTCTGACAGCCTTCCTTTATTCTATCCCATTTCCTTCTCCTCCAGTACAAACTGGCAGTTTTCCTGCTGGGGTAGCTAAGTCCACAGTGTACACTGTACTAATTTCCTTTTCAAATGATCACAGAGCCACACTCTCAATGCTGTCTTTAGAACATACTGTCTCATTTTTTCTTCTTCTTTGTTTTTTTTTTTTTTTGCAATATGAATCAGCTGAAAATTTTCCAAATCTTTAAGTTCTGGTTTCTTTTTCCTTAACAATTTCTTCTTCAATTCAATTCTCTCTATTTGCATTTTACTATAAGCAGTCAGATGGAACCAAGCTATTTCTTTAACACTGTTTAGAAATCTTCTCAACTAAACTGACCTGCAAGTTCTACTTTTAATAAAACAGTAGGACGTGAGCACAATTCAACCAAGTTCTTGCCACATTATGACAAAGATGACCTTTTCTCTATTGTCCGATAACATGCTCCTCATTTCTATCTGACACATCGGAACGTCCTTTACCATCTTTATTTCGACCAACATTCTGTATATGGTTATTTACATAGGTATTCCCAGAGAAAATGGAAGCTTTCTCTGTAGCTCTCCCCTTTTCATTCTAAGTCTTCACCAAAACTCCCTTTCGAATTTCCTCCATAGCAATATCAGGTTTTCCCAGCATGCACTACGAAACTCTCCCAGCTTTTACTCATTACCCAGTTCCAAGCTGCTTCCACATTTTTAGTTTTTGGTTATAGCTGCACCCCACTTCTCAGTACTAATTTCTGTCTTGGTCTGCTCCAGCTGCTGTAACAAAATACTATATAGACTGGGAAGCTTAAACAGCAGAAATTTATTTCTCACAGTTCTAGAAGCTGGGACGTCCAAGGTCAAGGTGGCAGCAGATCCTTCCTGGTGAGAGCCCTGGTTCTGGATTTGCAAATAGCCATCTTTTTATTGCACCATCACATGGTAGAATAACGAGTTCTAGTCTTTTTCTCTTTTTATAAGAACATTAATTCCATCATTCCAGACATCCCACTTCCTAATGCCATCCCACTGAGGGGGAGAGTTTCAATATATGAATTTTAGAGGGGACACAACATGCAGCCCATAACATCATTAGACTACAAAGATGTCAAGCTGAGAAAATTTTTTTTTATTTTCAATACATGTACACATATTTGCTATAAGTTATAAAGAGGCAGCATATTTTAAAATATTAGTTAATACATAATGGGAAAATATATCAGGAATGTTGTCTATCGTTTCCAGGTCAAGAACTTAAGAAATATGTGTAACCCCTCATCCCCAACCATGCTCTCTCTTTCCTTTCTCTGACTGAAGGCACATAATGACATGTCTCTAGAGAAATGGGGAAGCCAAAATATGAAAAGTCTGGGCAGCTGAACCACCATATGGAGGTGGGACATCTGCTAAGAGCACCCTCTGTGAATCGATATGCAAGCAAGAAATAAACTTTAATTGCAATTGGAGTGTTACCACCCATTTTCGGTTATTTTGTAACATAGTCTTATGCTATCTTTCTCTTACTACTCTAAGATATATACTTTTATTTTCTAACACTTTTTCATATTCTTTGTTTTAAGGCTGGATAAAATATGATTTCTCTCAAATGTTGTATATAATATTGAAGTCCTTTTTATAAAAAAATTAGGTGATGATATTAATACAGTGTTAATTTATCTTCTCAAAATGGCAAAAATTCTCAAATCTCAAATATTGTTTCTTAAAAATTTTTGGAGTCAATGGTATTAAGTGACTAAACATTTAAAAGTTCTGTTTAATGGTACAAATGCTAGAGCAATAAACACATACAGAGCTACAATGTTGATATGATCTAATCTCCATCAATCTTTGCTATATTTTAAAATTGTTTAAACATAGTTAACTCCAAAAGGATATATTTTTCTTCCAAAAATTATTCTGCTAGGGGTAACTTCTTAGTATTTATATTATTTACCATTCTATTTATCTATTTAATTACTTTTATAGTTAATCAATGATATTCAATGTTGAATTAATATTTAATTTAATTTTTACAATGATAAATACACATTTTTATTCCAGCTGATATTATTTTGTAAAAAAAAATATTCCTAAAGAAATTTTACTCCTAATTATATGCAGAATGCTAATATATATTTGAATGTGACCATTTAGATATTAACTCAAAACCCAAATGCATTGCTCTGATTGTATTACTGACGTTTTTACTCTGATTCTTGTGAGCTTAGAAATGCAATCACAGTATTATTATTGATCACGTACAAGTTCAGGTATGACAGAAATGACAGCCATGTGGGTATTTGACAGTTTCTTGATCCGAAGCCTGAAGCCAACACTGAGCAGCAGGTTTTTGCCAAATACTAAAGATGAAGCTTAACACTTTGGCATATTATCACTACTTCTGTAACATTTTATAATATTTCACACCTCATTACCTTTGCACATATTGCTCCCTCTCCCTTCATTTACCTCATCATTACCTCATCTGTCTGAAAAAAACTATCTTTCCAAATCCAGGTGAAGCATCTTCTCTTTTCAAGAAATCTACCTTGAACATTGTTTTCTCAAACTCTCAACCTCTATAATCCTGTGTTTCACACTTAATTTAATTATTTGTGTGTGTGTGTGTGTGTGTGTGTGTGTGTGTGTGCGTGCGTGTGTGTGTGTGTGTATCCTATAGTAGGTCAGTTAATGTTTGTTGAATAAGAGTGAACCGGTGCCTATTTATAGGATTTAAATATCATGAATATCAGGGAAAAAAATATTTGCAGGCTTCTGGTTAAAGAGAGAAAAATGAACCCATGCACTGTACCTCAACCACTAGTTTGCAATGAAATACCTGAGTACTAACAGCACTGAGGAGAACTTCATTGTTCTGAGCAGGTGTGGGAATGATAGGCTCGTTGGCAGTCAAGCATTTACCGGGTTTCTGGAAAACAGGAAGTGTGGGGAGAGTATTCACGGGTAGAAGAGAGCTGAGAGAGCTCTGTAGCCTGAAGAAACTCCCTAAGGTAGAGTTGGGAGTGTTTTCTTAGCACTGATTTACAGTCTTCAGCAGCAGGAGTGGCTGCCGTGAAGATTGGGAGTGGGCTTTTAAACACAAGGCAGGATGTTCCCTGAGGAGCTGCCTAGGGCTCAATTCTGGCACCAGTCTTAATGCAAGTGCCACTAATCAGTCCAAGGGGCTCTAACCACCAGTCCTGTGGTCCTCCTTTCCAACCTTGCCTGTCTGTTCGAACTCATATTAAAATAGTACATGAATATGTTGAAAGATTTAGTTGTAGAATTATGTATAAAGGGATGCTCCTAAAATTCTTTTCTTCCTCCCTCCCTCCCTCCATCCCTTCCTTACTTCCTTTCTTCCTTCCTTCCTCCCTTCTTCCCTTCCTTCCCTCCTTCTCTCTTCCTCCCTTCTTTCCTGTTCCTCCCTTCTTCCCTTCCTTCCTTCCTTCCTCTTTCTTTTCCTGCACTTTGGTGTAATACTTTTTCTATCCTCAAAAGCATTTTCTTCTGTGAAAGTACTTTAATGTCATAGATTGCAACAGTGCTATGATTCTCTTGAAAAAAATGACATAGAAGACAGGTCATGTCCACAAAATGTTCTGAATAAATCCGCTGCATTAAGATGACTTGAAATTATAATTGTAGCCATTAATTTTATGTAGCACTTCTTTATGCCAGGTACTTTCTCAAATGTTTTACAGATGCTAACATATGCAATCCTCACAACAAACCAAAGAGAATAGATATTGCAATTCTCCCTTTTTTACAGATAAACAAACTGAGACACATGGAAATTAATTGCCCAGGCACTGTGCTGATAACCCAGATATTGTTCCACTCCTTTATCTGAAACTGACTAATCATTTTAATATAATGGAATTCTTCAGTCCTCATGTAAATGCAATGTTTCTGCTCTTGGTTTGATTAAGAACATCTCTGGGGCCCTACGTCTAAGATTA
Organism: Pteropus vampyrus; assembly: GCF_000151845.1. NCBI lineage: Eukaryota > Metazoa > Chordata > Mammalia > Chiroptera > Pteropodidae > Pteropus > Pteropus vampyrus. Next base: position 7,677,415 of record NW_011888813.1, read on the forward strand.
TGATGTTGGAGAAGAAAACATCAGCAGTAAACGAAATTCAAATAATTCCCATTAGCTATCAACAATGTAATTATGTGTTATTTTTATATCACTTTGACAGTTTTTTCTTACTTTAAAAAATTAAATGATTGCATACAAAATGAGGAAATTTTGCCCTCATTTAATCCTCACTATGAACATAGCCACAATGATTTCATTATTCTGAATCTATTGATTGCTCTTGAAATACCCTGCTTCTGTAATTAGGGCATGCTGTAATCAACCACATTCTGCATCTTTCCTTCACTAACCTTTTTGGTATTCTTTTTTTTTCAGTTGCCCTGCCCTTTTAAATATAATAGTGCCTCACAAAATTTAAGGTTTTCAGGGAAAGCATAGTTTATTTGGGAGTTCTTGGTAAAGAAGCCTGACTGAAAGTAAAAATGTGTTCGATAATGTTTCCTTTAAGAGTAGCATTTTATGTTGCTCATTCAGTCCTCAAAAAACATTTCTTTGTTGTGTGACACTGCATAAATTAAACAGTGCTGATTCATGCTATCATTAGTTATATGGTACAGTATCTTGAAATAATTTCTCAGAAGAAAATTGCCTTTTATTTTAGAGAAAAATTGGTATAAATGTTTTTAATACTTAAAACCAGTTAGCTGAGAAAGTCAGTAATTAGAGGGCAAAATGCCACATGCATGCATCAAAGATATTGCTGCAAAGTATTAGCCAATATGCTTACATTCCCTTGAAAGTACGCTGTATATAAAAACAATAATAACTTTTCAAAACATTTTAAAGTCATAAGAATGCTTTTTAGTTTTTTCTAAGTTATATTTCCTTCTGCGTTTCTAAAAATGCTGTACACATATGTACAAGAGCATACAAACTATTTATATAATCAAAATACTCGTTTTCTAAGTTAGTTATCTATTTTAGCACTCTTTTTGTAGAAATAAACTGAGAATTAACAACTTTTTGCTCTGCAAATGAGTGTAGTAAGAGGAATCAAATACAGGCTATAAACTGGGAGGAAATATTTGAAAATCACATTGCTGACAAAGTACTTCACTCCAGAACATGTAAAGGACTTTCTAAACTCAATAGTAAGAAAATGGACAAGACAATTGAAAAGAGACTTTACCACAGAGGATATACAGCTGACGAAATAAGCAAATGAAAATATGTCCAACATCATTGCCCACTACAGAAACACAAATTAAGGACCCAGTGAAATACTGCTGGGAACACCACAGTGGCTAAAATAAAAAATGTGGATATCAACTGCTGGTGAGGATGTGTGACTCTCATACAGCACTTGTGGTAATGTAAAATGGCAAAATTATTTGGCAGTTTCACAAAAAGCTAAATGTATAATTTAATAGAAAAATGTTTGATATGTTTTAAATAAAGCTAAACATACAAACCAGCAATCACACATATTTTTTACTCTAGAAAAATGAAAATTAATGTCCACACAAAACCTGGACATGAATGTTCTTTGCAGTTTTATTTATAATAGCCCCAAACTGGAAACAAGTCAAATGTGCTTCAGTGGGAAAATGGTGAAATAAGTTGTGGTTTACCCATACAATGGAATAGAATTTAGCAATAGAAGGTACAAACTATTGATTCACATGACTTGACTGGATGTCAAGGGCATTTCACTGAATGAAAAAGCCTTTCTCAGAAGATCATATACTCCATGCTTCTATCTGTACAATGGTCTTGAAATAAAAATTCTAGCAATAGAGAAAAGATCAGTGGTTAACAGGGATTAGGGAAGAGGAAGTGTTCCTGTAAAGGTGATGACATGAAGGGCTTTCTATGTGGCGATGGAACAAGTCTATATTCCAATTGAGTGGTCCTTACACGATCTACACATATGGTAAAATTTCACAAATTTGTACACCAAAAAAAAAAAAAAATTCATTTAAAAACTGGTAAATTCAAAATAATCCTACAGTGTAGTTAATAGTGTTGTACAAATGCCAGTCTCCTACTTTGGGCAATGTACTATGGTTATGTGAGATGTTATTATTGAGAGAACTTGAATGAAGGATATGCAAAAATTCTCAATGCTATTTTTGCAATTTCTTGTGATTCTACAATTAAATAAAAAATTAAAAAACACACAAACTCAGAATATTGATTTACTATTAACCTATGCATTATTAATATTAATTTACAAGTTGCAACCTATTACGTACAATAATAGGTTTTAAAATAGATAAGACCTGGCCAATGTTGTCTCTAATGTTTAATTTTTTTTTCTCTGTGAAAAATATGCTTAAATAGCTTTCCAAGCAATATACAATTTTTTAAAGTAAATGGATATACAAGTTAGAGGATATATATATGTCATCATTTTAGGAAGGACTTTTAGATTGAAAATTTAGTATGTTAACTGAATTCAGTTATGTTAACTGAGTTGGAAGAAAATTATGTATGGAATAGAAATATAATCATTTTATATTATTTTACATTTACCTTATTTTATACTGATGAAACATATTTTTAGCTAACCCATTGTATAAATAGTTCCATCTTAGGCAAGATAATCATGCATTATAATAGAGGATCTAATTTTTTAATTTGATGACTACTCATTTTGTTTCACTTGTGGTAGACCAAAAATTTTCCCCCATATAGCTTTGTTCCATTTTTCCTCAACAGATTTCATGGATTAGATTTCTAAAATGTAGCAGAGAACTAGGTAGAAAAGTGTTCATTTCTGCTTTAAGTCCTCCCGTTTTCCTGAGGCTGTTGATTTCCATAGTAAAATGTATTATGTTGACTGGCTCTTTTGTGAAATACCTGTTATATTTTTCCAGACAGAATAATTACCTAACAATAGGAACAGCAGGTTACAGAAAACTCACTATTATCTTTTCTGAAAAGCAACAGCTTTTAAGAAGAGAGAGGAAATAAATCAGCAGAGCACATCAAGTAATATGTTTTGGGACAAAGGAAGTTTAATGAAAGAGACACCATGATGGTTGGTTCTTTTTTATGTGGACTGATGATTATTATTAGGATAAAAGGGCAAATCATTATTAGAAATTTTAGGTAATTATTTTGATTTATTAGTTCCATTCATATTGAAGACCACATCTGACTTAGACAATTTTTTTTAAATGTGCTTAAAAGATTGAAGACGAGAGAGAGAGAAATAAAACAACTTCAGAACATGATGGTAGAAGATACCATCCAAGTAATATTATGGTAGTAGATTTAAGCAGTAAATTTATAGCAATAAAAGGTCTCTGATGATTACTATATAAGATATTACTTATGAAAGAAATAGTTGCTATGGCCTTGACTAAAATACTTTAGAGCATCCTTTTCAGCAAATATTTATCGATTCCTAGATAAAAATCGGACACTCAATACTGAAACATGAATAAATATGGTGTTTTTCTCTGAGAAACGCATATTTAGGTGGACGAGAACAAATACCATCAACATATAGTAGATTGACTTGCGTCCCTGGGAAGATATGGCCAACTCCTAACTCTGGATATCTGTGTATGCAAACTTATTTGGAAACAGGGTCTTTGCAGATGTAATTAATTTAATAAGCTCACAATGACATCTCGCTGGGTTTAGAGTGGGCTCTGAATCTAATTACTGATTTCTCATAAGAGGAGAGGACCCAGAGACACACTGAAACAAAAAAGGTCATGTGAAGTTGGAGACTGGGAAGTCTGCTTCACATTTTTCACCCTGCAACAAGCAGGCCAGTCCAAACCCATTCTTCTCCTGCCAAAGGCAGACGTGGAAGAGGCAAACAGAAACACACAAATCCTTGGAAGGCCCAGGAATGGCCCACTGACTCTCCTGCCTCTTCTACGGACCCAAAGAAATCCAAGACAAAAAAAAAAAAATACATATTTACCCCTTTAGCCTGAGTAACTTTCAAGTTCCGTGGGAAAGTGTAGGAATACAAGGGAATATATTGAAACAGGCCAGTAGTACAGTTGACTGTTGTTGGCTTCAGAACACAAAGCGTTCCCACATTTTCTTTTGTATTTCAGGACATTTTTTTCTTGGACTCTTGGCTATACTTTCTTATCTTCTAAATCTCTCATCAGTGAATTGCCCTTGGGCGGAGTCCTTGAACCCTTTTTCTATACACTCTCTTTTAAATTTTTCTCATCTGGTTTCCTAGGCCACAGATAATACACATTCCATAAGAGGAGGGATTTCTTTGTTTTTTTTACTGGTATGGTCCATGTGTATATACTGAAGTTTGGCACACATATGTGTTCACCCAATAAAATATGTATTTTTTGAATGAATGCATCTGTAAATGTGACTGATGATGGTGGCGGAACTCTTACCTTGACCTCTTCCTTGAACTCTAGACACATGTATCCCATTGTCTCTTCCAGATCCCTACTCAAATGCCTTTTAAGAATTTCACGTTAAGCTTTTAAAAACTGAACTCCAAACCTTTCCCACCCATATCCTCGACAAAGAAAAATGGCAAATTCGACTTTCCACTTAGTAATCCTTAAAACCTTTCTCTCTTTCTCTCACACCCGGTTTTTGTAATACATATGTATATGTCTGTAACCACTTTGGAAGTTGGTCTGGTGATTTCTTATAAAATTAAACATGTTCATAGCAGCTTTTTCATATTAACCCCAAACTGGAAACAACATGAATATCCGTTAACAGGAGACTAGATAAGCAAAGTTTGGATACTACCCAGAAATAAAAAGGGAAGAAACTATTAGTGTATGAAACAATACTGATAAACTTCCAAAAGGCTGAATTAAGCCAGAATAAAAAAAAAAAAAATACACGTGACTTCATTTATATGAGTTTCTATTTATAAGAAAAGAAATTAGAACAGTGGTTGCCAGGGGGTCAGTGATGGACTGGGAGAGGGAATAATATATATTTCTGAAATGATGAAAATGTCTCATATATATGTAATATATTGCATAGATTTGCATGTTATAACCATGTGAAATTATATTACACTATAAGTATGATCCTGCAATTTGCTTTAAGTTTCTTTTGATAAGTAGAAGTATAGGGGGATATGTTCCTGGAGACCCAGTGGATGCCTGAAACCACAGGTAGTACTGAACCCTATATATTCTATGATTTTTTTTTCCTATACGTGCATGTATACTGTATCTATGATAAAGTTTAATTTATAAATTAGGCATTATCTTTTATCAGGTAATACAGTATTTATTAAAATTCCTGAGTTGCTGAGATAATTTATCAAGATGGGTTGAGAATTTTCTAAAGGGCTTCTTTATTTCAATGATGGAAAAGATTATATGATTTTTTACATTTAATATGGCAACTATTATTGGTAGAGTTTCTAATTTTAAATCAACATTGCATTTTACTTTTCTGACATAAACCCATATTGATTATAAAATTTTGGAATTCTGGTATCAAGCTTATTTTTAGTGTCAGGACTCTTCCCATGTGTTTGAATAAATTCTCTCCTTTTTCATTCTCTGAATATGTTTGTGTAAAATTAAAATCATGTGTATGAATGTTGCTTTCAACTACCTGTAAATATTTGAGCCTGATATTTTCATATTTGAAATCTTTAAAGCCATTTGTAACATATTTGATGGTTATAAGACCATTAAATTATTTTATTTATCTTTCAGCCATTTTTTTAATTGGCAATTTGCGATTCCTTGTTCAAAATGAAATTTTGAATAGCATCAATCCACCAAAGAGGCAGAGTATTTATGATGCTTAGTTTATGTGTCAACTCGGTTAGCTATGATACTCAGTTATTCAATCAAACATGAATCCGGGAGTTGCCATGGAGCTATTTTGTTAATTCTAAAATCAAGCGACCTTTAGTAAAAAAGATTATTCTTCATTATGTGGGTAAAAGTCACCCAATCAGTTGAAAAGCCTTGAGAACAAAACTTAGCTTTCTCTGAGAAAGAAAAAAATTCTGTTGCATGACTGTAGCATTGGCTTCTGCCCAAAAGTTTCCAGTCTTCCAGCTTGTTCTGGAAATTGTGAACTTGCCAATCTCCACTATCACATAAGTCAATTCCTTGAATTCTCTTTGCTCTTATTGGTTCTGTTTTTCTGGAGAATGCTGACAGATCAAGTGTTCTAGTTAAGACCTCATTCTCTCGGCTATATCTTTGCTTCCCACCCCCCACCTCCTTCAACTGGAAGCTGCTCTAGGCCACAGCTTCTGTATTAAGCAGCAGAATTTTTCCAGCCTTTCCTCCAAACTTTGTGTTTTGGTTGAGTCACCTCTTGTTTGAGAAATGTTTTTCTTCCTCAGTACATCACAGGACCTGACATCTTTGCCCCCACTGCTGTTTATAGAACCCAAGTTCTTCTTATCTCTAGTCCTGATCACGACATTGGGTTTTGATCCTTCAAGTTGTTTATTTTGATTGTGAAGCTGTATATATCTTCTTTCCAGTAGTTTTGTAGTTTACTACTCTCTGTATTCAGTCTGTACATCCAAGTAGGCTCAATTATCTTCCTGATTCACTCTTTTTATCCGCAGTCACATGTCTATATATTTAAGAAACAATTATTATTTTTTCCTGTTTTCAGAAATATAACCCTAAATAACTTTCTGTCGAGGGGACTCCTCAGATTTTCTTTCTATTATAAATATTTAAAATGAAATTAAAAAGTTTGAGGTGAACATTCATAGTGATGTGCCATTTGAAAAATACATTTTAGGAAATGGTTGACCAATAAGAGCACATGAAGTATGCACTGTATTCTTTCCGTGTTTTAACCTTCTATTTATTTCTAATGTCTCGTATGCAGAGCGTAATAGCATAGGCTGCTGATAATGGAAACTGAACATTTAATTGGCGATGTAAAATGCTTTGAGAAGTCTCGAGGTTAACTCTGAATGTGTCTGCAGGACAGGACTCTACCTTTAGAGACAAGAAAACTTATAGATATCTCTATTGGGATGACAGTTAGGTCCTCTTGGACTTTTTATTATCAGTTTATTTCAAAGCATTTCTTTTAAAATGTTAATGTGGGTAATGATAGAGAATGAAAGAAATTCACATTCGGGCCTGGCACAAGGAATAAAACCGTCTGCAGGCAATTTACAGGAAGAAGAGAACACAGAGATTTGTCCCTAAGTTTGGAGAAACCACAAACTGCTAAATAAATGAGCACAAGCCTGTAGCATAAGGACGGAGTTTGTCAGGTTTGTCTTTCTAGAAATCATTTTCAGAAATACCATCCGTGTATGAGGTTAGGCTTGTGTTTGCCACATCTAGAAAACTGAGACGTGAGATCGTTCATCCTAACCCACCAGGGTTTGGCCCTGGGACACTAACTCAATTCTTGGCATGTACTTTTCACTGAAGCCTCAAAACTATACATCTCTAAAGCATATGAAACTACATTTTGTCAGAATTATTCACATGAATAATATCGGAAAGGACCGGTTAGAGGATATCAGAGTGTTAAAACTGAGAATCACCTTTGGGAAACAGTCACGACTTAGGTTCTGTGGAAACTGATCTGTTTGTTCATTTGCTGCTTTGACTTCTCAAAACTATTAAGAATTTGGATATTTCTAACTTAGACATTTCTAATTTGGATATAAATTCAAGTATCGAATTTCTAATGATTTGTTCAAACTGAAGCTTTTCAAATATATTTGCCGTTCTCAAATTTCACTGCGTGAGGTTCTTCAAGTTTACTCACCTTTAATCTGTATATAGGCCAAGAATGGCAATCTTTACAAAATAATGTATATTCAAATCTGAGACTTATTAAAGGTATAATTTCTATGTTATTTTCAATTAAATGCAAGTTTTAGATTCATATTATTTATAACATACTACCTCTAACTACTTTTTAATACACAGCAAAATTATTATATAATTCAGAATGCATAGAAGGTGATTTCCTTGAAAAATGAAGCAATTATTGCCTCCTCTTAATTAAAGTATTGGTCATTAGCTATGGAGGAAAAAAATTTAATATAAAAGGTAAATATGTAAGTGAAATAACTATATTTATAAGCTGCCAGAGGTGATGAAATATGGGAACAGATTGTATACTCTAAGAGAATTAATTAATCTAAAGTGAGATTTGTAAAAAATCTCTGTCTTAGGTTTAATAATATAGTTTACCATGATATATCTCATGATATATTTTTGATAACATGGCTCTAACCTTGAATAATCTGATTTTTTTATAGTATCATTGTATTTCATCAAAATAATTTTAAAACAAAAAGGACACATGTAAATTTGTTTTAAATATGTTGTATCAGAATACGGAAAATGTGCACCTTTTACAAAAGCCTGAGTTTCAACTCTCCAAGGTCACTCTAGTCTACATTTTCACAGAAAATGAAAATATATATCGTTGCAGTGTGTTTCTATGGTAACTATTTTTTATGCCGAAAATAAACTAATATACTTCACAAGAAGATTGCACTTCATGGGCTTTGACCAAATAACTGTCTTTTTACTTATCAATTCTGAAAGTCTTTTAATGTCAGTTATTCTGATCTTGGCTCGTTCATAGTAGCCAGAGAGATCAAGATTGTCTGAAGGTCTATTTACCAGAAGGCAACATGTACCCAGTGGAGCAGGTGAAATAAGTAAGTAATCTAACTAAGAAAGAATAGGCTTGGATTAGTTATACTTTATTTCAGGGCATACTGGTGCTAGGAGCCACGATTACCGTGGCAGATGGAGACATGGAATGGGATTAGGCATGAACACTAGAAGTTCCAAGAGAGAGGATTCTCTTAGTCACTAGTGGTCAATAATTACCATAACTGTGTTTAATGTTATGATGTTTATTAAGTACCATAAGTAGATAAATTTACAGTACAAAACATACATAAAACACTTGTACCTTTTAACTATTGATGTTCTAAAACCCAGGTGAGAAGGTACTACTATAGGTCAACAATCCAAAGATCCCTTTTGTTTGTACACTGCCCTGTATACCTTCACTTTTCAGTGTCCCATTCATTCAGTGCAAAATGGGGACAATAATATTTCTCCATCTCCTTGATGAGACTATTTTTAGAATAAAATAAGAGTGTAGACAGATTATTCCACTAACCCGTATACTCCTTGGTAACTACTACCAAAATGCCTAGTGCTTTCAGGTGACCTGAGTAGTTTTCCATCTCTCTCCAGTCTGGGGATGTGATTCCAGAGTACACAATAATATTCATAATAGAGTAGGGAAAACGAATCAAAGCAGAAGACCTGCACTATTCAAGACAAATTGCTTCTGGTGATGAAATTGTCTCCAATTTAAGAAACCAAAAGCCAATCTTGGCACATTTAGACATGTAACTAATATCTCATTACACTGTGGTGGGGCATCTCAGTGAGATAGTAATTCAGACTTCTCTGCAAAAGAAATGCCCTCTACTCCCACTATCATCCCTTTGTTTGCTGTTTTAAAATATGTCTCTCAAATCTTTCAGCACTACTCTTGCTCAAAAGTGGGACTTATAGCCTATTCCCTTGCTTTGAGATTAGGAAACAATCGGAGAGTCCTCTGAGGTTGGGCACTAAATGGAAGTGTGTCACCAAAGCACGCGTCCTTGGAGCCCTGCATTGCCATGGAAGCTATCAGACTATCCTGTAGCCAATCCACATGGAGATTTGACACAGAGGGGCTCCTGTCAGCTGTCCCAGCTGAGCCTAGCCTTCATATCTTCCCAAGCAAAAGAGCCTTCAGATTAGTTGAGCGCCCAGTCATTGAGTGACCCAGCCTTTGAGTCTTCCTAGCTGAGGTCCCAGACATTGAAGAGAAGAGAAAAGCCATTCCCTCTGCCTTGTCTGTGAAGTCTTAACCTATACAGTCTGCTAGAATAATGAAATAGTTGCTTTTAACCACAGTTCTGGGATAATTGTTACCTAGAAAAAGTAAATACTATAGAAATTTTGCTCCAGAGGTGAAGTGATGAGATTTCCACTTGACCTGATGCCTTAATAGAATGAGACTGTGGGGTGTGTATGTGTATGTATGGGAGTTGGGCCATCCTGTAGGCAGGAGGAAGGTAATAATTTGTGGTCAGAGAATTCAATAGAGTGATTTTAAAATATGGCCCCCAAATTCTTTGACTCCTCCCATTGAGAATTGGAATTTATGGCCCTTTCCATTAATCTTGGCAGGATTTGACTAATAATGTACACTATAAAGTTCTGGGTAATTTGTTATACAGCGCTTTGATCTGGAACATTCTTTTTTGTTTTAAAAGTATGTATATATTTACTAATGATTTATATAACATAATATGCATGTATTTTTAGAGTACATTTTGATGAGTTTTGACAATTTCATACACCTATATAACCACTACCCCTTTAAGATATAGAACATTTCTAGAAAATTCTCTGGAACCAAGTTGCCTTTCTAGACAATTCCCATTTTCCCCTAACCCTACCCTATCCAAGCAACCCCTGTTCTGAGTTCTATTAGCATAAATTAATTTATTTTGAACTCTAATTCCACATTTTATAGTAGCCTTCATAACTAAATGCAGCATGTGACTAATTCCTGCCAATGAAATTAGTATAAATCATTTGTGCCTTTTTTACCTTCTCCTCCAGTCAGTTAGCTGAACGCTGACCACTCCAGGACACAAGATGCAAGTTCAGGATCCTTATATAGGTGTGGTCCACTAAATTTTACATTAGACTGTTGCCTGGGTGATAAATGAACTTTTATTATGTCCATTTATCACATCTTATCCATTACCTTGGTCCTTTTCTTGACCAATACACCATATATAATAGGATCTTAAAATCGAAGATCTTATTATTTAAAGAATCATAATAATCAGCAACCTGCCTCACAAAGTACTGAGAAAGGAAAATCTTTTAATTTGTGTGAACTATAAGAAAAACCTCACCCACTGGACCCACAATTCTCAAAGTCCTTTGTCTAAGGAGGCTTCCCACCATCAGAGTCGTGACATCGTTATCTGCCTTTGTGGTCATCTTTTCTATGCTTTTTTGGTTGTACGATTCCAATTTTTGTTAATATATATATTTTTCTTTTACATATCTCCATATATCCAACTTAATTTTACTAAAGTCTTGCAGACTTGGCTCTTTGATGTTTATATATATTCATATCATTTGATCTAATTTGTTTATCTAAAAGTTTGAACTTTAAAAGTTATTTTCCTCTTATAAAAATATTTTATAAGTTCTTTAACATCTACTGTTTAATCACTGGTAGGGTAACATTTTCTGTTTATTTACTGAGTCTGAATACTAATGCATTTGCATTAGCTTGTGCCACATAGCCACATTTATCCTATAAGTCAGGCATGGTAAATTTTGGGTATTATTTTAACTTTTGGTTAATTTGTTAATGCAGAAAGTGTTCAAATCCCTTCACTAAATTGCTTTTTGAATCTAATAATATTCGCTCAATAAATTATGAATTTTGTTTTTATTTTTAAAAGGAAAGGTCAATAATAAAAACAGACAATACCATTTCCATGCCAATAGATAAGAATTTGAGAATTACGTCATTTGAATTTCTTTCTCTACATAATTTAAAATATTATTTGATAACTCTTTATATTTTTCTTTTATCCACAGAAATGTTTTTTTAATATAAACTAATAAGATTAAGAATGAGATTTGGATTTATACGGAAATAATCCTAAGTGACAAATAAGCCATATACTTTTTAAGCCAGTGAAAAATATATTGTGATTTTTTTAGGCCTTGATATTATGACATTACTATCAAAGACAGCAAGCTATCAGAAAAGGATGTGTGCTCTGTGTGCCCTTTTTTATTGTGTAGAGTTGTTGCTGTCCATCTTCACCTGGACGATCCAATAGCCTCCTATATACAACATACCCAAAATTAAATCTGGAAATGTTAAAATTCAGAATGGTATAATATTGTGATTGTATAATCATGACATGGAATATCAAAAGGAATTGTTTTACAATGAAGTTGTCTATATGTTCAGGTCACTGCTGTGTATTGCAATTCCTGGGGCCGACTGTTGCTGGAAGTTCTATTGGAAGTTTCTTTTATAATACCAGACAAATCTTTTGGTTCAGAGCTTTAATCAAACAATGTGTGAGACCATTGTACACCACTGACTAATACACTCAGTCGCATCTTCCCCCACTCCCCTCCAAAAAAAGATCCCATTCTTCTTTACAGATAAAACTCTACATCAAATGGCACTCTCCTATCTACTGACTACTAGTACTGGGATATCTGCCTGATCATTTCAAAGTACCATTAAGGCATATCTTTTTATTTTATCTTAATAGCATATTGAAACACCAAAATTTGGTCTTGCACTATCCATATTTAATTTCTCCATCTTCTATGGCTTTTTCTTCTAAAATTTTTAAATAAGTCATAAGTATATTGCCTGTCCTCTTACAACAACTTAACATAAATTTTATAAGACCCTACAAATAGATAAAGCAGGTATAGCTTCCTCTGTAGGACTCTAAAAGGTGTAGTTTCATGATATACAACAAAACAGGTGAAACTCGTCGAAAATCCAGTAAAATATGTGGTGACAGAAAGAAATCTAACTATGGGAGGTGAACACACAGTGTAAATATATATATGCATTACTGTTAAAGTGTACAGCTGAAACCTATTGGATTTCGTTAACCAATGTCACCATAAAAAAATAAATAAATATAT
>NW_011888813.1:7691314-7694730 GCF_000151845.1 Pteropus vampyrus
TTATAGAGTGATTAACTGGGGCTTCACAAAAAGTGAGCTTACACCCTTGGAACACCTCTAAATGCCCACTGGTGTAACTTTAGGGCTCTTAGCAATGTACTGATAGCCGATGTGAGCAGCAGGTTGAGGGAAGCCATTAAAGGAAAACTCACGCTATAAAAAATTTAAAAAAAAAAAAAAACTCAGTAAATGCAAGAACATTTAAGTGAGGAAAAATTATAAACAGTGAAAAGATAGCATACTTTAATATTTCATTAACTTAGTCTCGGGAAAATGTGAAAGAACATTGGGTTCATAGAAAAGAATCGACTAGTGATACAAATTTTGAATTATGAGAATTGAAAAGTAGAATAAAGAGCTCAGAAAGATATATTAGAAATCTTTACCAGCACACAGAAGAGGACACAAAACAGCATAACTGTATAGATAATATAAAAATCATAGAAGAGAATAAAGGACAGATCTAGACACTGCAAATGTGTCTATGATATTCCAGGAGAAAATAAAGAGAAGGTTGAGGAGAGGTCACATCCAACAAAATAATGGAAGACAATTTCTCAAACTGATGAAAGACATGAATCATCCAACAGGGACTATCTAGTGCCAAGAATAGTAAAAGAGAAAACACACAGACAGTCATGCACAGATACACTTGTTAAACTCTTTGCACTAAAATATAAAACTACCAAAGAAAGAATGAAAATTCTAAAACTTCCCAGAAAAAAAAAAAAAAAAAGAGCAAGGGAAAAAAAATCTCTACAAATGAGAGTTAGCTATTAGACTACTGTTACGGCAAAATGTTTGTATCCACCTAAAGTCCATAAGTTGAAGCCCTAATATTATGGCATTTGGAGATGAAGACTTTAGGAGATAATTAAGTTTAGATGAAGTCATCGGGGTGGGGCCTTATGATGGAATTAGTGTCCCTAAAAGAAGATATAATGTAAGTGCCTGATAATTAACCTTTTTGATTATAATGTAAGTAGCTGACATTAAGTTTTGATTGTGGGGAGACATTCATTTCAAAGACATCCATCTCTCTCTAATACACAGGTATTGCTCACTACCTAACTAGATAAAGATCCAGGCTACCCACCCATAAAGTTCCCCTTTTAGAAAGCCATGCTCGACCTAGATAGCTAGCTAACCTTTTGAGTGACCTTGTATTTCCTTTCCTGAGCTTTGATTCTCATTCTTGTATTTTAAATTCACCAATAAGGAATGAACCCACAAAACCCTAGGCAACCCACCTTCAACCTCAATGAAGGCAGAACTCCAGGTGGTTTGTGTTCTTTTTCTCTCTAACCACAACCTTGCAGTGTGGCCCTGAGCATGTTTTTGGAGGATTCTAGGAAGAAAAAATATGAACTCAGGAGGAAGAAGAAAGAAGCAATGGTGAATAGTCATTATAAAATAATTAAATAGAGCAGTCTCTGAATATGTAGAAGAATAGAGCCAACGCTAAAGATTAGAGAAGATTTAAATACCACAATCCAAAAGCCATATCTCATAAAAATATAGCAAACTTCTTACCTCTTAAAACATAGTAAACATTTTTTTTTAAGCAGATGAAACACACAAAAATGATCATGTATTAAACCACAAAGAAAACAAAACGATACTTCAAAGTTGATATTATACTGGCCATGTTCAATGGCTGTTATGCAGTACACCTGGAGATCAATAATTATAAGTAGGTAAATATGTGCATATCTGGAAATGCATATATATACACACACATATACTGAGTTCTAAATAACTTTGGTTTAAAGAAGAAATTCAATTGGAAATTACAATTATTAATAAAAAACAAGACAATGTTTTATGCAGCTAGATACAATTTATAGAAAATGTATAGCTATCTGGTATAAACTGGTAAAATTGTCTCCCAATAGAAAAACCTGATAGACAAAAACTATAGGATGCATTAAAACAGTGATAAAATATCTACCTCTTAAAATTAGACACAGATGTTTCAAGTGTAAGTATTCTCAAGTTTTCAAGGAACAAATAGCTACTATCTTATAAAAACTGTTTAGAACATAGAAAAATGGTGGCAAGCTCTCAAAGACATTCTGCAAGGCACGTATAGAGACCATGTCAGTACTGTCTTGAGACTTCAACAAGACCATGAAGCTGGAGAACAGCTGCCAGGCTATCGCTGTAGAACGTAGAAAGATAATGTGAACATTCATGGATGTTTCAGTCCATCACCCAGCCTAAAGCCTTAAAACTGCAGGTAAATATACTGATTAGATTAGTCAGAATTCCTCTGGAGAGAGTGGCCAGTATACTGTGGATCCCTACCCCTTTCCCAGCAGAGCAGAGATTCAGATAGCCTGATGTGGGCAGGCTGCATTTTGGATCACTTGGGAGATTGGAACTTGCTTCTAGAAAGGAGTGGTGCATCATAAGATTCTCAGAGGGTTAAATGGACCCAAAAATAAAAGCCAAGCTTTACCCAGGCTGAAACAAATCCCTTTCAAGAGTGTCATCGAGAGGAATGAGATACCTGCACGTGGAAGAACCTGTGTAGGAAAAATTGATGGAAGCCAGGGACTATCATATTAGAAGAAGCCAGTCAGAAAAAGGTATCTCCTGCATCAGATGACATCACTGTGACATCCCGAATACTGGCAATCTCCAGGAGTCAACAAAAGCGCTGCCAAAAAAAAAAAAAAAAAAGCCAGAACTCAGACGTCAATCACACGGATGGGCTACATAAGACTTTTTTCTTTCCCTCTAATCCTACTACTCCTGAGGCCTGATGCTGGAGGGGCTAAAAATAGAGGCCAATTGAAGGAAGAAGAGATAAAGCCTAGAAAAGCGGGAGAGAAACAGGCCACTTCTCCCTTCTCCCCTGCCTTTGCATCAAATAATGGAGTGTAGCTTTGATATGAAGCTGTACTAAACAAACAATAAGAGACTATCTGATACTATATAATAATAACTTGGTAAGTTATGGGCTCTAAACAACAATCACCCCTAAACCATTTATATTACCTCCCTTACTGAGTTGAACTCCTTCCATATACCAGTAGCACTGCAAACCCTGATAGCCAAACAAAATTTAAGATAGCACAATAAAAGGAAACAGTAGGAATATCCTTTAAATAAAACAATAATAAATCAAATGGTAAAAGCATAGCTCATAGTAGCGAAGTAGGATTTACCACAGTAATAAAAATATGTTTTAATAGTAGAGATGATCTACTTTTTCTACATACATATATGCATTCTATATACATATATACATTCCATAAATATACATATAAGAATGTAATTCTCAATATTAATAAATCAAAGAGGAAAATGTGATTCCAGTACATGCCCAATAAGTAATAGCTAAATAGTCATGATGCAACTAAATCCAAAATTTATCTTAGGAACTATAAAATAAGGGGGGCACCCTTAAT
>NW_011888813.1:7695620-7708069 GCF_000151845.1 Pteropus vampyrus
AAAAAAAAAAAAAGATAAAACGATTTTTCATTTCAGATGATATAATTATCTACCTAAGCAATCCAAGCAAATCAACAGGAATCAGCAAGAGGCTGGATCAAAATTAGATCATAGAAATTAATACTGTCTCTTAAATGAACCTATCAATCACAACAAGTAACAGAAAAAAAAAATCCTTTGCCAGGTAACAAGGTTGTAAAGTACCTAGGAATAAATATAAACAATAAAAAAGTCCAACTTTTTGCAACTTAACTGAAGGAAATTTTAAAAAAAGCTGAATCAGTGAGATAAAACTGTGGTTGTGAAGGGGAAGATGGAGAATAAAGATATCACATTATTTCTCAAATATTATTTATGGAACTTCACAAAATAATTCAAAAATGAGGATAATGTTGTCGCTGTATTATACTGACCAAGGTTATGGGAGAAAGAGAAAAACAGAGAAACAGAGAGAAAAGGAGAAATCACCTTAACATGTTCCAAAATATTTTTATATAAATTCAATCAATGTGGCATTGTACAGAAATTGACAAGGAAATCAATTGACCAGAACACGTAGTTCAGAAATAGACCTATGTGTATAGGAATTTAGCTCTGAGTAAAGGATATTTCAAACTGGTGAGGAAACAATGACTTATTCAATAAATATTTCCAGGAAAGCTTGATATTCATATAAAAAGAACAAAATTATATACTTAACCCATTTACTCAAATTCCAGATAGAATTAAAACATGAACAGAACTGTAAATATGTTCAAAGAAAATATGAAAAAATATGTTTATGACTTTTAAGGAAAAGGTCTTTTTACAGAAAACATGTAAAACAAACAGCAGAAAATTTTAAGCTTACATCAAACAGGAGTCAAGTTAACCAAAGTAAAGGTAGGCAGCATCCTAGGAAAATACATTAATAATGTAAATAACTCAAAAAATTACTCTCCACAATACAAAATGGCATCCCTGAAATCAAGAAAATATAAGAAAGCCAATAGAAAAATGGATAATTTCTATGAACAGGCAGGAAAAGGTGTAAAAATGCCCGAGAACTTAAGATAAACAGACAACCTTTAGTAGTAACTAGGTAAATACAAATTAAAAACAACAAAATACCAAACTTCAAATTGGAAAGTTTAGACAGACCTGTATTCTTACCTCTGCTAATAGGAGCAAACTTATTTCACAACTTGAGGTAGGTAGAAGAGATTTGGCAGAATCTTTAAAAATAAACAATAATGTTAAAAATGCCTATAGCCTAAAAGCCAGCAATTCAATTTTTGGATAGCTACTTTCACATGTGTATACAAAACACAAAACATACAAAAGTACCTACACTGCATCATAGTTTGTAATACTGAAAAATTTTTCAAAAGTCTAAATATCTATAATTGTGCAATAGTTTAATTAACTATAACAACAAATATTCATACAATATTCTATACGGCGGTTTTAAAGAACGAGATAGACCAATTGGTATTAGTCATATAATGAGGGGACGATTTCATGTGCATACTGAAAAATGGTTTAAAGAAAAAGTTACACAATGATATTGTTTTATGACTGTGCATCCACATGTGAGAACGCGTAGAAAAATATCGAAAAGGGAGATAAACCAAATGATGACAAGCATTTCCTTCAGGAGGGGTTTAGGACTTTGGTGGTGTGGGGGTGGTCATCAAAGTGATGTTTCAGCCTGTCTGTGATGTTTTCCTTTTATATAACAGTTAATCTGTCACATGGTGGCCACGGTGGATCAAAGGAGGAAAATATTTGATCATCTTGAGAAATCCATTTGATATTTTTTCTTATCCCACCTTCGTATTCTACAATTATAACTTCAACCACATGAGCATTACATCTGTAGATCAATTGAAATCTCCTGCAGGAGAAAAAAAAATACTTAGTGCTTTTTAATTCTTATTAATGTGTACCTGCAAGGATATTCTTCACATTTTTCATGTCATGTATGTGAATTTTATGGCATTTGGTGGTAATTGTTTTTGAATGATCCAGTTAATATAACTATACATTTTTTTTTTCCTTTAGCGATGCCAGTATTATGTATATATATGGCAGATCTGTGTCTTTTACCACATTCCAACTATTTAAAACTTTGCCTAAAAAACGAAAGTTTTTAGGACTGAAATAATGTTTAAACTGTAGTGAGGAAATAAAGGTTTATTTCTAAAGGTCAGGGCACTCCATCCCTCCCACCCTCACCAGCTCCACCTTGTGTCCTAGAAGAGAAAAAGCTGTCAGTTCCCGAAGTTGAGAGCCAGCTGCTTCAGGAAAATAATGTACAGTGTGCCCATCTGCATTTCAGGGAAAAAGAGAGTGCCATTATCACTTAAAACAGTGAGTTAGCAATTAAAATGTGGCGTACAAGTGCCGTCTGGGCAGATTTGATGAATATTTCATCCTTTAGATCTTAACTTTGAGTAACGTCTGGCAGGCTAAGAATTCAGTAATTGTTATTTTCAAGAGCTGATCATTTTGATGTCTAATAGTTTGGGGCTGGTGATGATTGTAGGATTTAGGATGGGATTAAAATATGCCAGGAAGATGAGATAGCTTTCGATAAAGTCAGATGTGTACCTAACCCCACCGTGCATAGGATTTCAGTAATCATCTCATAAATTTAATTTAACACTACCCTCCTTAGAATTGTTAATCTGATGCTCGGCTGTGTACATATAAAGATACATCCCACCCATCCAATGAAAGATGAGATCAAAGAAATGGCTTTGTGAAATACCACTGGACGTGACAAATCTTAAGCACTTGGTTTCTGGGGGGTAAGGATGGGGGAAAATGAAGGAGACAAGGGATTGATGATGGTGCTAAAGAGGAAGGCAGAGCCAAATCAAGGAAAGCATTTTCAGCCAGGTTAAGACTCTTGGGTTTTATATTGAGATAATCGGTCTTCTGACAGTAAGGCTGATAGGTACATGGAGACTTTACAATGAGTACCCAACAGAGATAGTTTTATAGGAATCAATTCTGAGACCCTCAATTTCCTGATCCTTTATTTCCACAGTCTCTTTCTAAAGCTGCATAAGAGAGTAATTGTGATCCCATGAGTCCTCTCCCAAATTTACAAAATAAAGGCATAACCTTATCTTAGTTGCAGAACAGAAAGATTAACATATTAGTTTTGCAGAAACTCCTTTAATATGATTAATGAATATGACTTCAAATTATTGGTCTTCCTGCTTTCCATACATTTTACATACAAATGTTAAGATTGCTGCGTTAGGAGAAACTGAACCTGATTCTTTTAAACCTAACTGAACTTTTGTGTAAGACGACCAAATTTCTCAAGATATAGTATATAAAACCCAGAGACAAAAGTTTACATAATTTTTAAGATTGACATTATTGAATAAGGTATTTAAAACTCATTTTACTAACGTATGAAATATTTCTTTGAATTACAGTAAATCTTTATTTCATCTTACAAAATATCAAATATTCTTATATCCTATTACCCCAAAATAAACTTCTAAAATTATGATGAAATGTCTATAAATGAGAACAATTCTTTGAGGGAGAACAAAAGCAGCATATTTTGAAGACTGCCATTGTGGTCTTCAGTGAAGAATTGTAAGGCGGGAAGAGGGTACGAAGGTGAACTTGGTAGTTGCAGTTAACCTTGGAGGTTGTGAAGTGGCAGAAGAAGCTTTATCCTTATGTATCAAGTACTTAAAAAGTACCAAGAGATCAAATTGCTGCTCCTGTGCCTCCTCCAAGCGCACACTTTTCAGCTAGTTGCCATATAGTACACTTTTCAGTTAGTTGATGCCTTGAGCTTCCAAGGGGAGGCAGGCAGTATGGTCACGGCAGGTCTGTGTCTTTTACTACAAGAAGACTATGTACATCAAAGTCCGGTGTTCTTGATTATTCCTCTTAACTTGGAATATATCAACTTTGGAGGGTCTATTGGAAACTTCAATTTTTTTATGCAATACTTTCATAGGAAAAATATTCATTTTTCTGGAAAGTGAGTACATCATTTTCAGATTTAAAAAAAAAAGTCCTTGATCAAAAATAGGTTATGAACCGGTGTCAGAGCCTCTTAAGTGCTTCTTAAAGAGACTCACTCTTCCCTTCACTCCATGTCTCTTTCCTTCTTTTTCTCCTCCTCATCTTTCTTTCCTAGTCTTTATGTTCATCTCCCTCCCTCCCTCCCTCCCTCCCTCTTCCTCCTCCTTCTTCTTCTTCCTGCTCTTCCTCCTTCCTCCTCCCTCCCTCCTTATCTCTCTCTTTCCCTCTTCTTCCCTCCCTCCTTTCCTCCCTCCCTCCCTCTCTCCCTCCCTCCCTCCCTCTCCTGTAGCTATGTGTCTGTGTCTATGTACAACCTATTGCAGGAGTTCCCAACCCTTGGGCCACTGCGAGCAAAGGAAGCTTCATCCGTATTTGTTGCCGCTCCCCAGCGCTAGCATCTCCGCCTCAGCTCCACCTCAGATCATCAGGCATTAGATTCTCGTAGGAGCACCATTCTCTGGAGCCAAAAAGGTTGGGGGCTGCTGACCTGTTTTGCTGATGATCTCTCTATAATTTCACATTCTGACAAGTATCTTCTTCCCTTTATTCTTCCCCCCTAGAACATTCCCTAGAGAACTCTCAGTGCCCACCTGCAACATACATGGGCTATGTCTAGTAATTTAAAGCACGTATCATGATATTACTGCAAAATCAGATCTCTAGTAGAGTATGTGGAGACACATAACTGAGAAAGCACCATGGTCCTTCAGTGGCAGCCCATTACTGAACATTGATGAAGTTATTGGACTTCAACTCTCATCCTGCAGTGAACATCTTTAAAAATTTTCAAGAGGCAAAATTCCTGCAAGGTTTTAAAACAACAAAAATGCTGATTTTGAACCACAGCTGTCCAAGCAAACAATAAAGAATGGGTGTTTTAAAACTAAAATTGAGAGGCACTTCTGTAACAAATATCCTCTGGCATAAAAATGGAATGGCCTTTTTTTTTCATTAGAAACAACAATTGCAAAATAATCTATGGGTGACTGAAAGAAGAGGAGAAACATTAAGTTACTCTCATTTTGAAGAAGTAAACCTGTGAATGATGAAGACATGACTGTTTTAGGAAATTAATGCCGAATAAGAAAGTTTGGCTCATATATTTTTTGTTTTTTGATTGCTATGAACATTTCTACTTTCTCAAGGCATTTTAATAGTTTATCAGTTTTTTTTCTCTCCTAGGAACTATGTAATTAAATACAATACCATTAATTTTTCTTCTTCTACATTTTACATTTATAAATATAAGTTTTTGTTTGAAGCTCTAAATTTTGTTAAAACTCAAAATCACTTTGAATAACCCAATTCATGAGAGCAAAATTGACATTTTTGCTTTGAGAGAAAGAGTGATCTCAAGTCAAGTCAAAGAATGATGGCCTGGAGTTTCTGGCTAACTCACCTGTCATTTCTTTCATATCATGTTGTGTAAATAAAATATGACTTTCTACTCATTATAGCAAATTTAAAGTAAAATTTCACTGTCACTGTGTGAATCAAAAGCAAACTTCTGATTCAAGGTAAGAATTAGAAAAGCTTAGAGTTTTGACAAGTCCATAAAAAAGGCTTTTCTCGCATGCTTTAATATTTGATTAATAAATATGCCCATGTTTCATTTTGGGTGTCAAAGAGAAAAATGAATCTGTATTGCAGTACTTGTTCACCAAATGTAGACCCTTATACAACCATGCATTTGAGTGTTAGTAAAAGACCTTGAAATATAATAAATGGCATGGTGAGCAAATTATTACTTCTTATATTAATACTTCAGGGGAAAAAAGATCAGCCACTAAAATACTCTCTTATTCCAGAAGAGTGATATCATCAAATAATTAACTGTGACATTAATGCAAAATGTCAGTGTAAATTGTCAGGGTTGTAAGGTATATATTGATGCTGCATAAAAAAACAAAAAACAAAAAAACAAAAAACAAAAAACCTTGTATTATGTAGCATACAATACTCCACCTTCGATTCAAAGGATTATTTTAAAGGAAGGTAATTCTGAATTATATTTTTTTCTCTGTGCTGTGACAGCCTAAACTAAATATATTCTTTGCTTTTTATTCTAAAAATGAAACTTATGTCAGTTCATACAAGGGAGAAAGGATGAAAATAGAAAGCATCGCAGGGCACTTAGGACTATATTATAGTCTAAATTAAACATCCATTTTGCTTCTAATGATTCCTAGATGCACAGAGGTGGAATTCAGCTAAAGCAAAAGCTAATTTTCCTGCTCTGTTCCCAGAACACCAAAGGCAGAACATTCGGCACCACATCAGGCAATATTCTCATAAAGCTAATAGATTTAGCAGAATTGAAAAGTAATGTGACCCTGGCATTGAAAAACTTGCTGGCAAGGTTGAAATACCATAACCCTGGGATTTCCTAGGCTTGGTTTCATAGCCAACTCATTGGAGTTTGGAGCTGGAAAGGACCACCTGGTAAGACACAGACTTTTCAAAGTAAGACTTTAAGCCTCATACACTTTATCATTTGGTCAGGCCGACAGCATGGTACGTGGGACTATAGATAACTGAGTGAGGGGAGGAGAGCTGAGAGTGGTGACCTTTGAAAATTCTAAGATAAATGAGAAAGAAATGCTCCAGCTGGGAACTTCCACACTTGTTTTTAGGATTCCTCTCTTTCTCTTTCCTTCTCTTTCTCTCTTAGGAAATGTGTAATTAAATACAACACTTCTGTTGATCTTCCACTGCTACTTTTTATGCTTATACATATAAGTTTTTGTTAATTAAAGTATTCGTTGGATTAAAAATCATCATGCATTGATCATCATCATGATCAATACATAAGATCAAAATTGATATTTTTGCTTTGAGAAAGTCACCATCTTAAATCAAGTAAGCTATTTCTAGAAGGTCACAGGTGGTGGGGGAGTCAAAAGGGAAGATGGAACAGATCTACACAACTCTGCCCATCGTGATACAGGCCAAAGCCAGGTCACCACATTTGATAACCGAAGTTATAAAGAACAGTTATAGAAAGATGCTCCATTTCCAACTTTACAAATTAAGAAATGAATTTAATAATTCTTACATAGTTTCTTAGTCATGAATGTATATATATCCATATATTATTTTTTTCTATAAAATTTGTATTTGACTTAAAGACTAAAAGGACTCTAACTTTTTGTGTCAGCATATATAACAAGATTATTAGTTGCAGCAAAAATAGCCGGTAAATCCCTTAGAGAAGACAGATTAAAGCAAAGCAAACCAAAAACACAACCCAGGTCAACATTTTAGCTAACAAACTTCTGATAGCCTGAAGGAAAGTCTCCTCTTATGCTTTCTTTTCTTAAAGTAAGACCGGAGAGGCCATTTTTGCCGGCAGTTTTAGTAGTACAACACCCAGTTGTGATAAAATGTTTTTCTTTATCTGGCTCGTTAGTTTAGAGAGCTCCGATTTAGTGCATGCTTAATCATACAAGTTTAGGTTATTTGGTAATTGAGTACATCACTAATAATTGCAATTATTATAGAAAACATACTATGTTTTACAACTAAACATTTGAGACTTTGTAAATCAGATCTCTAGTAGAGTATATGGAGACACATAACTGAGAAAGCACCATGGTCCTTCAGTGGCAGCCCATTACTGAACATTGATGAAGTTATTGGACTTCAACTCTCATCCTGCAGTGAACATCTTTAAAAATTTTCAAGAGGCAAAATTCCTGCAAGGTTTTAAAACAACAAAAATGCTGATTTTGAACCACAGCTGTCCGAGCAAACAATAAAGAATGGGTGTTTTAAAACTAAAATTGAGAAGCACTTCTGTAACAAATATCCTCTGGCATAAAAATGGAATGGCCTTTTTTTTTCATTAGAAACAACAATTGCAAAATAATCTATGGGTGACTGAAAGAAGAGGAGAAACATTAAGTTACTCTCATTTTGAAGAAGTAAACCTGTGAATGATGAAGACATGACTGTTTTAGGAAATTAATGCCGAATAAGAAAGTTTGGCTCATATATTTTTTGTTTTTTGATTGCTATGAACATTTCTACTTTCTCAAGGCATTTTAATAGTTTATCAGTTTTTTTTCTCTCCTAGGAACTATGTAATTAAATACAATACCATTAATTTTTCTTCTTCTACATTTTACATTTATAAATATAAGTTTTTGTTTGAAGCTCTAAATTTTGTTAAAACTCAAAATCACTTTGAATAACCCAATTCATGAGAGCAAAATTGACATTTTTGCTTTGAGAGAAAGAGTGATCTCAAGTCAAGTCAAAGAATGATGGCCTGGAGTTTCTGGCTAACTCACCTGTCATTTCTTTCATATCATGTTGTGTAAATAAAATATGACTTTCTACTCATTATAGCAAATTTAAAGTAAAATTTCACTGTCACTGTGTGAATCAAAAGCAAACTTCTGATTCAAGGTAAGAATTAGAAAAGCTTAGAGTTTTGACAAGTCCATAAAAAAGGCTTTTCTCGCATGCTTTAATATTTGATTAATAAATATGCCCATGTTTCATTTTGGGTGTCAAAGAGAAAAATGAATCTGTATTGCAGTACTTGTTCACCAAATGTAGACCCTTATACAACCATGCATTTGAGTGTTAGTAAAAGACCTTGAAATATAATAAATGGCATGGTGAGCAAATTATTACTTCTTATATTAATACTTCAGGGGAAAAAAGATCAGCCACTAAAATACTCTCTTATTCCAGAAGAGTGATATCATCAAATAATTAACTGTGACATTAATGCAAAATGTCAGTGTAAATTGTCAGGGTTGTAAGGTATATATTGATGCTGCATAAAAAAACAAAAAACAAAAAAACAAAAAACAAAAAACCTTGTATTATGTAGCATACAATACTCCACCTTCGATTCAAAGGATTATTTTAAAGGAAGGTAATTCTGAATTATATTTTTTTCTCTGTGCTGTGACAGCCTAAACTAAATATATTCTTTGCTTTTTATTCTAAAAATGAAACTTATGTCAGTTCATACAAGGGAGAAAGGATGAAAATAGAAAGCATCGCAGGGCACTTAGGACTATATTATAGTCTAAATTAAACATCCATTTTGCTTCTAATGATTCCTAGATGCACAGAGGTGGAATTCAGCTAAAGCAAAAGCTAATTTTCCTGCTCTGTTCCCAGAACACCAAAGGCAGAACATTCGGCACCACATCAGGCAATATTCTCATAAAGCTAATAGATTTAGCAGAATTGAAAAGTAATGTGACCCTGGCATTGAAAAACTTGCTGGCAAGGTTGAAATACCATAACCCTGGGATTTCCTAGGCTTGGTTTCATAGCCAACTCATTGGAGTTTGGAGCTGGAAAGGACCACCTGGTAAGACACAGACTTTTCAAAGTAAGACTTTAAGCCTCATACACTTTATCATTTGGTCAGGCCGACAGCATGGTACGTGGGACTATAGATAACTGAGTGAGGGGAGGAGAGCTGAGAGTGGTGACCTTTGAAAATTCTAAGATAAATGAGAAAGAAATGCTCCAGCTGGGAACTTCCACACTTGTTTTTAGGATTCCTCTCTTTCTCTTTCCTTCTCTTTCTCTCTTAGGAAATGTGTAATTAAATACAACACTTCTGTTGATCTTCCACTGCTACTTTTTATGCTTATACATATAAGTTTTTGTTAATTAAAGTATTCGTTGGATTAAAAATCATCATGCATTGATCATCATCATGATCAATACATAAGATCAAAATTGATATTTTTGCTTTGAGAAAGTCACCATCTTAAATCAAGTAAGCTATTTCTAGAAGGTCACAGGTGGTGGGGGAGTCAAAAGGGAAGATGGAACAGATCTACACAACTCTGCCCATCGTGATACAGGCCAAAGCCAGGTCACCACATTTGATAACCGAAGTTATAAAGAACAGTTATAGAAAGATGCTCCATTTCCAACTTTACAAATTAAGAAATGAATTTAATAATTCTTACATAGTTTCTTAGTCATGAATGTATATATATCCATATATTATTTTTTTCTATAAAATTTGTATTTGACTTAAAGACTAAAAGGACTCTAACTTTTTGTGTCAGCATATATAACAGAAGATTATTAGTTGCAGCAAAAATAGCCGGTAAATCCCTTAGAGAAGACAGATTGAAGCAAAGCAAACCAAAAACACAACCCAGGTCAACATTTTAGCTAACAAACTTCGGATAGCCTGAAGAAAAGTCTCCTCTTATGCTTTCTTTTCTTAAAGTAAGACCGGAGAGGCCATTTTTGCCAGCAGTTTTAGTAGTACAACACCCAGTTGTGATAAAATGTTTTTCTTTATCTGGCTCGTTAGTTTAGAGAGCTCCGATTTAGTGCATGCTTAATCATACAAGTTTAGGTTATTTGGTAATTGAGTACATCACTAATAATTGCAATTATTATAGAAAACATACTATGTTTTACAACTAAACATTTGAGACTTTGTTGGTCAACATCAGGGGTGCTTGATTTAAAGATATCAATAATCTAAATTTGCTTTCCTAGTAATAACCGTTAGATGACAACTGTTATGATCGAAAAGACTTCATGCTGTTCATACAGGTATTAAAATGTTTGGCTATGCCTGTGACATTTCTTATGATAAATATCTGACTTTCGAGCAGCTAATTATTATGATGTTCTTGTGGGTAAGTATCATATATAAACATTCATATTCTAATCATTTGTAGAAGAAATTAATATTAGTAATAAAATGATTATAAGTGCTACAGTAAAATATTAGCATAATAATTACAACATGGAAATGAGTCGCCATTCAAATTATTAATGATCATTCTCTGATTTGCTTTATTTATGTTTCAAATATATTACCAACTGTGCCTTAATCAGGATATTTTAACTGTAAGTAGGTCAAAATGAAACACAGAAGCAAACACATACACACATATACTTATACTTACATGAACATGCAAATACAGCTTTTTTTAAACCTAAATACATTTTTATCTAAAAATAGAGAGAAGTAAAATAAAAGATTACATAAGATGAATCATAATTTATGCTTCACTTGCCTACTAATATAAGGCACTATTTTAAAGAAACTGGTACCTAGAGTTTTTGCCTTAACATTATTAAGATTAATGTGGAGAATTTTGTTAGTTATAGTGTATCTTAAAAAGGTCAGATTTCAGAGAGTTTATTGTCCTCCATTGTAAAAAACTGGCAAGATCATTAAATGAAAAATTAAAACATTTTTCAAAAAGTCATCCAAAGATCTGTGTTTAATTTATGTTCCATTAAGGTATATGGGTTTATGTGGCTATCTATTACATTACTGAGACCAGTTCTAATAGCAGCTGCCATTTACAATACTTAGGACATAGCGAGCAGTTTATTAAAGTGCTTATTTTCACTAATAGGAAATCTGGTCACTCACGCTTTTTCTAGTGTTATTAGGAAAGCAAAAATGCATTTATTCTAGATTAGATGTGGGGGTAATTTATCTTTGTAGTAGATGTAGATTTACCCTTATTATTTTAATATATAAAAAAGTAGGTGTTTAAAAAGTTGTTTAATAAAAGGAATCTACAGGAATCGCAAAAAGGAACGTGCGCGTTCCCAGGGATACTTCCTCAAGAGAATGAGTTGGAATAATGGGCCCACCCACCCCATCCACACCTCCAGATCTACTTCCTTGTCTTTTTCATTCCTTGTAAGCAAAAACATTGAAATTGGAAAATACTGGTGTGTTCAGAAATCTAGATTTCTATCCCAAGTTTCTTCTTTCTGTAATCCTTGTTTTATTATCATTAAGCATAACACCAAGCTCAAGAGAAATCAAACTTTATTTTTCTTGGCTAATGGAGATAAGTAGCGGCTTGAACAAAACAAAGCAGTAAGACTGTTTTCGATACTTTTGGAATGTAACACTCTTAGATACTAAATATACTTCTGCTTGAGCCAGAATATTCCAGAATATCAAGCCATACCATAATTTACTGTTATCTAAATTGAAATGTTATATCCCTCCAAACGAATCTCCATAATGTGAGAGATTGTTTATAACAATTGACATCTATTGGCACAAATAATAATAAAATAATGGTGACGATAGTTATTATTTATAGTATGCTTTCTATATGCAAAGTGCTGTGTCAGGTGCTTTACCTGGCATCTATTACCTCTCACAGACAACAACCCTGTGGGGTTCAGTGTAGTCACTGCCAACTTCAACTTCATACTTTTGCTGATTTTGTCATCTCTTTTTTCTTAACTTTTTTATAACTATCTCATTTCTTCATTTTTGAGCTGCAAGGGCTCACACATCAAATACAATTTTTTTTTTTGCTTTGATTTTTCCAAAACATGATTTATCATGACAGCTATTTACAACTTACTTGTATTTTGAGGGTAATAATGCAGTTATGCTGCTGTACATTATAGCAAAATATACCTGC
>NW_011888813.1:7708461-7715230 GCF_000151845.1 Pteropus vampyrus
CACATCTATATGAGATGAAACGCTACATTTTAAATCAGTTTAAAAAAAAACACAAATCTACCACTGCTACATTTAGAAAAATAAATGCATTTATTTCTGATTCTAGATATAGTAATAGGTCAAACTTGATCTGCATTCACTGCAGAGAAATGAATCAAATTCTACATAAGTAGCATAATTCAGTTGGTCCACACTGGTTGCAACTCAAACGAATCGAGAGATATGGCCCCGAGGAGAGTTCCAGAATTACAACGCTTTCCAGAGTGGGCTGTGAAAACAACCCCACACTGTAGGGATCATGGTACCTACTCAGGCAGAATTCTTAATCTTCGAAAAGTATTTTCATCTCTTAGAAGCTCTGAGATTACTTAATTGCCTGTCTCCCCGACATTCCCAGGCCTGCACCGAGAGGTCAAGCTATTGTGAATGACATAAAGTCACCTAGCCTAGGGAGTGACTTGGACTTCAGACCATAGGCATTGTATCTGTGAAGCTGTAGCCTCCCGGGGCAGGGGCATCTATTTTCATTAACACAGAGACTCTGTCACTTGTCTGTGATCCTGAATGTTCTGCCTCGCATGTGCCTGTGTGTGTAATTAGGTGCAGTGTGTAACTCTCCTCTATCCACTTTTAATCGACTAACAGCACAAGAAATATTCCTTATACTCCTTTCAAGTTTGTATTTTCGAATACTTATTTGGTAGACACTGATGATGATTAAATTAACTATAATAAGTAAAAGAATAAACCTAGCTCTTCTCTTGTAACTCCCCTCTAAAACCCCCCATATATTTGGAAGCTCCTGGGGAGTTGCTCACAAACAAGCTCCCCAGCTGCTGCTTTCCTTGCGTTGAAAGCCAATTTTTGGGAAAACCTTCTTTTCCCAGCATATCGAGGCACATTATGCTTTGCTGTTCTGCCATGATTCCTAGGTAATTATCAAGCTTTTATCTTCATGTCCCAAGGTCACACATCAGCTTCTTCTCGTGCTAAATTCTCTATAAAGTGGAGTGGCTTTTTAAATTAAATTTGGAGATATGGTCAAATGATAAACCATGTTTGGAAAATGTGGTTCTCTCTAAAAATTCTATCTGAAATGTCCATGAAAGGCGAAATAAATGGTTTCCATGATGATTTCATACTGGGAGCACAATGACACAGAACACTGGTCCTCAAACCTCACTACTCAAAAGAATCACCTGGGAGCTCTGAAGGTTTCCGATTCTCATACCTTGTCCAATTAAATCCAGATACTCTGAGGTGGAGCAATCTCATCAGGAGCTTGCCAAGCTTTCTAGATGATTTTAATGTGCAGTTAAGGTTCAGAACTACTGATAGACGTGCCATGTTATTTTGTGATGCAGCGAAATAAGCGAGAGATACCAGTTATTAATAAAATGAAAAGAATGTATATTATTCTTCTGATCTGATTACCAAAAAGACCCAAAAAACAAAAAATAAAACTGACTTCAATTAATGGATCACTAAAATTTGACCCTCAGATTTAACTGAAAAATTTAATGTAAAGAAATCTAATAGTCTTCGCTATTTATTCGCTCTAATTTAATTTGATCCCATTTTTAAACAAATGCATGATATATGTACAACATGTTTTTTTTTTTATAGGAAAGAGATCTTTGCTCTTAATAGAGCTCAATTTCCTGCTGCCTCTTTCCCACTTAATGTCATAATCTTCTGTGACATCACAATTAATTCCCGTGGAGATAATTATAGTAACACAGAGAAGATTATGATTTTTGGAAAGTGATAAACAGCAGGGCCAGAATAAGAGCCTTTTTTTTTTTTTTTTTTTTGCTTCCCACGGATTACTAGCTTGTTAAGAACAAAAGCTAACAAGTTCCTTCAGAATATTATAAAATAGTATAAAACTAGATTTGTTTCTAGTTTTTGTGAAAGGCAATTAACTCTTTAAATAGCTTTCTGTTGATTGCACCAGCTTAATTACTTACTCAAACAGCCAATGTTTTGAAGCTCAATCAAATATTTTATGAGTATTACTTTAAATTAAGATTCCAAATGTACCTTGCGATTTAGATTTATCAGCATCATTATTGTGAATATTGGCTACCTGTGAATGTTAAGCTTTTCAAATACCTCCAACTTTAGGACTTTAGAGCAACGATAAAATAAATTCAGCCCTCGCAGAATGCTTTCATTTCCACTAACGTTATCAAGAGTTGGGTCATAAAACATGTGATGTTTTTGTTTGTTTGTTTACATAAGCCCTATGTTCTTTTGAATAAAGAATCTATCAGTGTCCTAAATTTCATGGAATGATATCCAAGGGGTGACAATGATCTGTATATATACTTTCACTTGACATGCATTATATTACTTGACGCACAAACTTCTTTTGGTGTCATTATCCATCTACATGTATATAGAAAGTAAATGCCATTTGTTTATAGTGGTTGTGACCTACAGTCTTATATTTTTTAAAAAATGGAAGAAATAAGAATAGGAGAGATGCAGATCAAGTTTGACTATGAATCAAACATCATTCTCACCTGGTTTTATCATCTGATGAGGGTTTGCCAAGAAAGATATTTGGCTAGCTATAATATAGTTTACCAGCTCCCTCCACTAATCATTTTTTTAAATCACATTTTAAGCTTAATGGAGGTGTTTTGTTGTTTTGTTGTTTTGCAAATTTCTCCAGGAAAGCATAAGCATTATTTATTATACAAGCCATATTCAGGCTTGAAGGATTCAAAAGTTATCTGCTTTGTTTCTGAGAGACTCTGAGTTAACACTATAGAAAGCTCAAATCAATAAATGGTTGATTCTTTTTACAATTTTGAGATTGTTTTTTAGACTGAAAATGAAAACAAAATGAAAAAAGGTTATAAACAACTTAAGGAGGTTGCAAAATGGCATTTTGCGATGCTATATTTTTAAATAGGAAGAACTTTCTTCATAATTACCCAAACACAATTTTCACTCTGAAAGCTTTTTAGCTTTGAAAATTTCCTAAATTATAATTAATTGATTTAAATCTTGCCTTGATGAAAGAATCCAAGCAGATAAGATTAATTTCTTATACTCTAACTATCTAACTTACCCAAGAGGCTATTCCTAAATGCTCAGAACTCAGACCCCCATCGATTATAATTTATATAAATGATCTGTTTCTCTTCAAAACTACTGAGGAAGTAGAATAAATACACAAATCAATGGGCTGGTGGGAACACACAGAGCGGACTCTCTCCACGTGGGCTATTATGAGAGCTGATTTAATTATTTCTTTTAGAAGTTTAATATGCAAAAAGTTAACTTCTAGAAATATTCAGACCATTGCCAGATGGCTATGAAAATTGTTTTTCATTAAATTGGATTGTTCAAATTTTCCAGGCCCATGAATCCAAAGACAGTTTAATCATAGTCAAGAGGGAATTGTAACTCTGGAAAACTAAGCAGAACCCTCTAGCCAGGACTATAATGGTAATTATAATGAAATAAGGCCACATGATTGGGAATCAGCCTACAAGAAAGTAATTCCGGTAATCTAGAGTCTGACATTAAAGGTTTATCAAAGGCAAAGCTTGCGGAAAATTCCTGGATGGCCTGCTGAAGACACAGGAAGAAAAACCTACTCTCTTTAGAAGAAAAGAACTACCAGGTGTCATCTTTGGCATGTACATGACATTGAGTTGGGATTATGGTTTCTTATTTAATATTCATTTACCAAATCAAAGGAAACATTGATCACATACCTCATTCATTATTCAAAGTTTGGATACAAAGTAATGTGACTGATTTTAAAACAATCTGCTGGATGAACTATATTTTCACCTGCATCTTTATGAGAAGATTTCCGGGATGCTTCCCAATTATTAAAATATTTTGGAAACTTCTCTTTGCAAAGCATCTTCAGAATCAGTTCCTAACAATGTAAGATGATATATTATTACTTCAGATGTGGGCATCTTAAAAGCATTATGATTGAATTCTGTGAGTTGATGAGCTAGTTGAGAATTTATGATTAATATGTGAAATAGAGCAATTTCAAGGCTATGTAACAATTGTATAGTAGTGTAATAGAAATGCAGACCTCCGTGATATCCCCATAGTACGATTAAACTGTAAGGTCCTCTAGTGTGCGGAGGTGGAGATATTTGATGGTGTTGCTTACAGATAATCATGACATATTTATGCAAAAATTAGGGCTGTGTTTTCAGAATAAAAGTCTAAGCTGGGAATGAGTCTTCCCACCAAGAAAGCATTTAAATAAACCTGTTATCTTCTCTACATTTGCAAATACTAATCCCACAGATAGCCTCTAGTCGCTAAAGAATTTAGTTACAAATCAAGTCAAGATAGATTCAGTTTAGTAACCACTCAAATAATGTCAGAGTTTTGCCCATGTTGGGGAGATACACAGCTTTGCATGTAAAACCGATGAAGAGTAAATACTTGCAGCCCATACATTTCATGAGTGTGGAGGCAAAGACTGGGCACTGAAGCAGAGGGATGCATCTTCCTGCAGGAATGTTGTGACAAGTGCAGAAGACATTTCCAATTGTAGCAGAAATATTCCCTTAGCTCTGCTGTTTACAAGTTGTACCTGACTCTTGTAAAAAGAGAATTCAAGTCAGAACAGAAACTGCTATCTTTCAACATTCTTATAGAATTCTCAATTCTCATTACAGAATTCTCATTACAGAATGTGATTCAGTAATTCTCAAATAAATGACTTTGCCATCGTCATAAACATCTTCAATCATTATTATAGAGATATCGCTACTGGGAATAGCCCACTGTGTTGTCATAGTCAAAATTTGGGAGCATTAAAGTGTGGACAGCCTGGTAAATGTCTACTTATAAATATCTCACTGAAGGAGGGCCTGTTTCAACTAGCAGCTGGACCATAATGTACGTGAGCTTAAATTCAAAGGAAGCGCCAACAAAGAGATTAGCTAGGACCCATGGCAATGTGTTGACTCTTTGCATATGTTTCCATTTATTCTTTTTAAAAATTTAAAATATACACTTTACTTTACTTTCTAACATAAATATACTTAATTATGGAATGCTCCATTACAATTTATCAGAGAGAAAGTTGGAAAGAGAAAAAAAAATCCCCAAATGGTGATTTTTATGATAAAAGTTAAATGAAGGCATGCTTTAACCAAAAATTATTGCTCTCCTTTCTAAATTTCATTAGGAAGAAATTAGTTTACAAATAAGACATTCTAAAAATATTTCTACATATGCAGAAAACTAGTAAAAGCAGCTGAGTTTTATACCAAGTTATGCTTCTCTTCGGGCAATTTTCTGTTCTCTCTCGAAGACTTAGTAGCTACCTGTTCTATGTCTGAAGAACATTTAGCAATGAAGTAGCTAAGCTTTATTGAGCAATTCCTAGTGCCAGTTTAATTGCACTGCTAATCTTATTTCCTGTAATTCTCATAGCTACAAGGTGAGATTGATGCTCTTGTTATTTGCATTTATTCAAAGGAAAGCTTTTTAAGAGATTAAGTGACTTGCCCAAGGTCACTAGATTTAAAATCAGAGCTTTTAAATTCTACATGGTATCACTTTAAGCTCTACAGCAAATACCAACTTGTATTTTAGCTAGCTCCATTTCGGTTTCTTGTGTAAGATTAGAGTGCCAGCTCTCAGAGAAGATTTTATATTATGTTTTTTGGCATTCTTAGAACCTAATGGCTCCTGATCTAGTGCTAAGTGAATGAAGGAAAATGGTGAATGGATGAGCAAATATTTTAAAATAACTAAAACACTTTTCAGCGAAGGCAAACTTTACTGTTACTTTCACTTTTCATGTAGATTTTTTTATTGCTTCAAACCTTTGCAAAAAAAAAGCTCATATTTTTCATTTTTAAAATACATTTCAGAATGGTATCAAAGGAACAAAGCTAAATGTTATCACTCAATTTAAGGATTTTTTTTTTTTCATGTGACGATTATTTGGAATTCTTCCTTAGACAGCTCACAGCCTAGTGTGGCTTATCATAACATTAGCTTCAAAGGGGACAAGATTGGACCTGTTGAGAGCTGGGTCCTTTATGTGCACTCCTGATGGTTTACCTAATGGTGGGGGTCATTGATATGTTCCTTGACCTACACAGAAGCTAAATTTTTTCTGGTAGTATCTAGTTTAAACCAATTTTTTTCAGAACAAAGAGTGGGAACATTCATGGCTGACACCTACTACTGGTTTTACTCAATAATAGTACTGATTCTAGGAATCCTTGCAACTGCTGTCTCACACGGAAAACTCTGCTCCAAGCTCATAGACATTTGCTCCCAGAAATGAAGGTTTGATCCCGAGTAGTTCTCAAGTGATTTAAAAACAATTCTTATCTCTCTCTTAGGACCATTAAGACTATTGAACTTTAAAGGATTTAATATTTGCAAAAAACACCTGGAACTTCCAGAAATACTATGTAAATATGAAAACCACCTACAGGTAATCAATCTATGTGAATGAACTATAACGATAAATGGCTTGAATTAGGCACAAGGTCAATTAAGCCATTTACCTTATTTGAACAGAAATTGCAAACACTAATACAAGAGGTTTTTAGTTTCAGTTATTTTTAAACAATCACTTTAAAAAATCATTCTCACCATTTTTGAAGAGTTGATGGTAAAAATCTACAGACAAAAAAAAATTGACTCTGCTATGAGATTAATTTTCAAAGACTTTCTTTCTCACAAAATGATGCGGGTCTTAAACTGATGTAGCATATCACTCAGCAGCCTCCAAATATCGGCCTTTGTCATG
>NW_011888813.1:7716295-7717706 GCF_000151845.1 Pteropus vampyrus
CTATGTGAATGAACTATAACGATAAATGGCTTGAATTAGGCACAAGGTCAATTAAGCCATTTACCTTATTTGAACAGAAATTGCAAACACTAATACAAGAGGTTTTTAGTTTCAGTTATTTTTAAACAATCACTTTAAAAAATCATTCTCACCATTTTTGAAGAGTTGATGGTAAAAATCTACAGACAAAAAAAATTGACTCTGCTATGAGATTAATTTTCAAAGACTTTCTTTCTCACAAAATGATGCGGGTCTTAAACTGATGTAGCATATCACTCAGCAGCCTCCAAATATCGGCCTTTGTCATGACAGTGTATTGAGAATTCTCTGTGTTTATCCCTAAGGTTGTCAATCACTCTACACTTCCTGGTGCCGACTCATTTGTGACTTACAGTGATGAGAAACATTTGTCGGAGCCCTGGAACTGCTTCTTAAAGACATGTTAAAAGACATAATAGGCTAGACCAAGCACTCAAAAATTTGGATGCTTATCTGTACTCCATTCAAAAACAATCTAAATAGGTTTTGATATAAAATTCTGACACTTTCATTTTTGATTTTGTTTGAAAGAGCAAGGGCAGAGGAATCAAAAATAAAATAAAAATTGGGGGTGGGAAGAATAAATATTGAAATTTTATGAGCATAAAAGATTAAATTAAACTTATGGGGAAGGTCTGAAAAGTGCCTTGCTGGAAACTGGCTAGCTATTAGTGTAGCAAAGCCATTTATCATGTCTACCTGCAAAGTGCACAGATGATAAGGTTAGCTAAGATTCTTGTCTACACAGGCTCTTCTATTTCTCAAATTTCTAACTAGGTGGAATACCAGAGCTAAGATCCTTTTTTCTTTCTCTTTTTCTTATTTTTCTTGGTTGTAAACAAGTTCCTGTTTTTACAAGTTAGATTAAAACAACAGAACTTGCACAATAGAGACAAGCAATCCTCTCGTGCTCATGACTCAGCCTGACCACCTGATATGCTGATGCTGGCCCTCCTTGCTCAGAGCACGATGCTCACTTAATAATAATAATAAAGGCTTACTCAAGGTTGGGTGAAGGAAAATTTGGTCTCAGCATTCAAGCTTCTCTCAAACATATCCTGTGGATGTTTGGGAAATTTTAAAAGGGATTTGATTATTTCTTCTTCTGTATCCCAACGCTTTATAAATACTAATGTTGATCCAATAGAAGGACTCAAAATTAAGTAGTGAGGTCATTCTCTGAAAAGGAAGAATAATGGAAATCAAATCATAATGTATACATTGAAATATTGCAGAGGCATTTAGCTTAAGTGATTTGCAAATATGTCACTGGAAAGGTTGGGGAAAAAATATGTAGCATGTGTTTGACCCTCAGTGGAGAAAATATCAGAATATTTTTTCAGTTAATGAATTACTATTTGTTGTTGTTGTT
>NW_011888813.1:7718516-7728871 GCF_000151845.1 Pteropus vampyrus
TTTCATATTTATTAAATATTTTAGAGGGCTTATATGCTACATTTTGAACTGATAACATTTTTATTTTGGAAAAATATATGTAATATTTATAGAATTTTAAAAACCTGAAGTCCAATCAAGTTTACTATAATCTTAAGAAAAAGAATGTGAGATCTAGAATTAGAAAAGGAGATTTAAACAGTAATGTGCAGGCATTTATTTTTAGTCCTCTGAAATGAGTCTAACTATGCACACAATTCATTTTATATTTTCTTTTTTCTCCCTCATAGGTGAATAGATTTATTATGGCGACTTATTTTAATGTCTTATCAGTAAAGTTTTCCAACTTTTTGTTCTCTTTGTAGGGTCATGCCCAGGAAAAAATGGACTGACAAGTTGATGTAAGTGTCCTTTTACAGTTGTACCTAATATTATTGGTCTCTTGTGAGTTCTGCCATCCTAAACTAACCAGAACTCTGGATGAACTAAACAAATTGAGTTTCTATATAAAATTGAGGACATTGGTGGCCTTCTTACCACCAGAAAGCATGGACACCTGAAAGGGCCTGCAAACCTCCCTGTAGGTCATTGATTAATGTAGTATAATTGGGGCCATTCTTATAGCTTCGGTCTTATCGGATGACAGATATCTTTTACTTGTATGTTATCTATGTTGCGCATGGCATGAAAGTCCTCTCGTGATATGATTCTTGCCTACCCCCGTAGCCTATTTCCTAAATACAAACGGTTCCTGACTTATGATGATTCGAGTTACAATTTTTTGACTTCAGCATGGTGCAAAAGGGATGTGCATTCAATAGAAATCATACTTTGAATTTTGAATTTAGATCTTTTCTCAGGCTGTGATAAGTGGTAGGATACTCTCTTGTGATGCTGGGCAGTGGCAAGGAGTCACAACTCCCCATCAGCCATGTGACACTCTTCAGTATATTCATTGTGTTAGGTGATTTTGCCCAACTATAGGCTAAAGTAACTGTTCTGAGCATGTTTAAGGCAAGCTAGGCTAAGCTATGATGTCTGGTAGGTTAGGTATACTAAACAGATTTTTGACGTATGATATTTTCAATTTACAATGCATGTGTGAGGACATAAGCTCATCGTAAGTCTAGGAGTATCTATATATTCTGCCCAGTCATATCAACTAGTTGAATTTCCCTGTTTTCCAATCAAATGACTTCTTCAGCCTAACCTAACCTCTACTTTCTGCTGCCAGACTTTCCCTGCTCACCTTCCTTGATGACTTATGCCAGGTGAAAATCTGTACTCTCAGAATTTACTGTGTGTAGCTCTAGTGCCACATCGTACTGGTATATATTGGTTTCCTTGATTTTCTGCCTACTAGATTCTGACTCCCTAGAAGGAAGGACATATGTCTGTTAAAGAACCTAGGAGAACAATGACAGTTCCCCCAAGAAATGTTAACACAAGAATGAATGATTGAATGCATAAATGAATGGTGATAGATAAAATGAAGGGATTGCTCCCCGTCCACAGATAAAACCATCTTTGTATTCATGGTTACTCCATCTAATTCTGATTAGAGGAAACAGTGCTGTAATTATGGTGAAAAATAAGGTAATCAGCACAGTCCTTTAATAAATGAAATGCGGCACTTTTTGACTTTGAGTGTTTTAATTATTATATTATTTACTATAGTTATTATAAAACATTTTAAGCTACAGGAGCAAAAGAAAATTAAATCCTGAGCAGATGATAAACATGTTACTAAGTTATAGACATTCTATCTCTTTGTGTTCTTTATGTTATTTTTATCTCATTCACTGTAAATATTTACTTGGAGCCCACTATGTGTCAGGTACTATTTTATGAGTTAGGGATACATGAGGAATAAGAACAACAAGGTACATGACCTCACAGTGTCCACACTGGGCAAAATGGGGAAACAATTAATAACCAAATAAATAAATATATAAATAATGTATTTTCAGAACATAATAAATAAAGCAAAAAACAATGTGCTATGATAAAAAAAAAAAAACTGAGAATAATTGGTGTTTCTAAATTAGAATAGGTGATTAGGTAGAGTCTATCTACAGGGGTGATAATTAAATTCTTGACCTGGATGACAAGTGTCTAGAAAACACCCTGTCTGCTTGGTTATGACTTGGACTTCCTAGTTCTAAATCCACACGTACCTCAATAATCTCCGAAAACCAATATTATGATTAATTGAGGAAGAATTCCTTAGAAGATAGAATGTCAAGATTATATTTGCTCCTAATTTGGTAGATCTTCCAAATGCTATCAGATTTAAGGCTTCTTTTGTCTTGACATTTCTAGATGTATTTTTAAAAATTTCCACTGGTTAATTGGGGACAAGTCTGATATTCTTCTGTGATTGTGCTAGACCCATGAGCGCAGTGGGATACTTGTCTTCTACATTTATACTTCTTGTCAAAAACAAACAAACAAAACTAAAGTTGTTGAAATTGATGAAGCTACCACTAGCTCTCTCGCTTTAGAGAAAATATTCCTTCAAATTTCATCTTTTAAATCATGTTAACATTTCAGGTCTAGTTTACACCCACCATGTACAAGGCATAAGTAGGTCATCTATCCAGTGAAAATATATAAATAATAAACTGTATGCATCAGCACATCATATGAGGTAGAACAATTATTTGATTTAATTTATCAAGCACTTTTTAGTTTATTTTCTATGTAATATGATTGTCTTCTTCAACAATAGGTTATTTGTATAATATTTTTTTAGTTGAATAGGGAAGCCTTCTGAGAGTCTCACTTTTCATAATTTAGTGCTGTTGTCAAGAGGGAGACCTGTGATGGAAGACTGAAGCCACATGCAGCAAAATGATATCCATCAAGTGGCATATTTCCCATTGCTTTCAAAATGCTGTCTCTGTTGTCACATGCTCCAATCACTCTCTCTCTCACACACACACAAGTCAATTCAAAACACAGAAACACAAAAACACACACAGAA
This sequence comes from Pteropus vampyrus, assembly GCF_000151845.1. Taxonomy (NCBI): domain Eukaryota; kingdom Metazoa; phylum Chordata; class Mammalia; order Chiroptera; family Pteropodidae; genus Pteropus; species Pteropus vampyrus. The sequence goes on from NW_011888813.1 coordinate 7,721,482, forward strand.
AAACAAGTAAGATACACACATACACAGACACACACACTCTCATGGATGTGCACACGCAATCCACAGGTTCAAAAAATTTAAAGTATAGCTTCTTATTTCAATGTAGCAGTTTGAGACCTCCAAAATTTTGAAGAACCTCATGTCTTCTCCAACTCTAACAGAGATTTTTATTTTCCTTTTCCCCTTTATTTGGCAATTCAATCACTTATAACCATGTCTGGCATCTCTTGTACAGATATTGAAGTGTTATGTAATGGTTTATATCCTTTGGCAGTCTTCATATTGTCCTTCTTTCTATCTTTAATGCATTCAGAGCTTCAGAGAAGCTCAGTTCATGTCACTTGATGCTTTTTGATTTTGTTGTCAATTGCTTGAAGAAAAACATGAGAACGTGTACATAATTGCAAAATTAAGTAATTAATTAAGGAAGGCAACAAAAGGTCTGAGAAGTCTTATCTGAAGAAGTATTACTTAAGTTGAGACCAGGTGAGGAGCTAGGGAACGAACATTCTAGGTAGACTGAAAAGAAAGAATTAAAATCACAAACAAATCACAGCATGGCTGGGGATCAGACAGGAGGAAATTCTTCAGAGATAATCCTGGAAGAGAATACAGAAGCCACATTATAGATGTATTTGTAGGACGAACTATAGAGTTTGAATTTTATTCCAAGTGGTAAAAGATGAACTGAGGCGCATTAGAAGTTTAAAGAGTTTATTGGAACAAATATTGATTTCAGTCTGCCAACGCCAAACCAGAAGTGGTCAGCGGCACTCTACCCTCAGGAGCTAGAAGGCAAGGTTTTTATAGAGAAGACAGAGAAGCAAAGCAAGAAAATTCTTTGATTGGCTATAGCTTAGGTATTTGCATTGTTTGGGAAAGTCTAGTTGGCTGTGTGTGATTGGTTTTCTTTCCACCTTGAAGCATTTACAAGAAGCGACTCTGGCTGAGGTTTTGGTTTGCTTATATAGGTGACCAAACATTAGAGCCCCCTCAAAGAGGTCTAATGCCTCTTTGTTTGCTTGTTTTAACACAGATATAATGGAAAAGCAGTGAAGGATATTCTGGAGAAGAGTAGAATCGTATACAGTAAAATGATGCCACATTACTTTTTCCCCTCCATCAAACTCTCATTGTCCTCTTCTTTTCTACATTGCTTCCATGTTAACTGTCTTCAAACACAGTTTCCACTTTATTTGGAGTTATAATTGCAATCACTGCTCTCCATGGAGAGAGCTTGCTGTGTGCATTTCATACATATTATCACATTTTCCCTTTATTGTCAATAAAAACTCTGGTGATGGAGAGATTCCTATTCTCACTTTAAAGATAAGGAAACTCAGGACTGGAGAAGTTAAATAGCTTGCTATACATACCTGGCTTTGCTTGACTCCAAAGCGCAGTATGGGATATTGTCTATTCTCTTTCACAAACCACACTGTGTCCCTCTTGCCACCTAAGTAACATATGAATACATAAATGTCTCTTTAAAACTTATCTGATTATGTTCATATATTCACATTGAACTCTTTCCATTCCCATCAAAAAAACTTTCTTTGATCTTTTTCCTTTACTCAGTTAACTCAATCTTGATCCCTTACCACATATACCATATTTATTCTACCACCTTAGATGATAATATACTAGAAAGACCACTGGTCAGCAGAAAGCTCAGTTTCAATCCTGTCTCTTCTACTAATTGAGCCTCACTGAGCCTTACAAAGTTATCTTTAAAATCAGAATGATAATCTCAGAGTTACCTACCCCCTAGGAATAAAGCGAAGAATCTGCGAAATGTTGTACATGGAGATTTTCTTTTAACACTAAAGGATATCTTGTTTTAGATTCTTGAAGGAACTAAGTATTATTTTATATTTTTATATTTTGTTTAGACTCTTTAAAGAAGTACGTATTGTTCTATAGGTTTATATTTTGTTTTAGACTCTTCCCTCAGCCAGTTATATTTTCCCCCGACCCTCCTCCTGTCCAAACACTAACATGTCCAGGAATGAGAGCAAAGAGATCCCGTGAACATCAAGTTTTCTCATTGAACATAACTGCTATTTTTCTTGTGTCCCCTCTCATGTCCATACCGAATTAAGAACAAATTAATATATTTCCTCATATTTTCTGTGTTTAAATCATACGTGGCTATCATTGATGCAAAATCAATAGCAAGATCATATTTTCCTCTCTCTGCATCCTCGCCAGGCTTGTAGTGGTGCTGCCAGAAAAGCGAAGCCTAGTGGACTGGAGAACAGGCCCCGGAAACAGGTACATCTGAGTGAGAATCCTGGCTCTACCCCTATTCAGCTGGATAATTTTGGGTAGAAGCCATGAACTCTCTCAGCCTCAGTTTCCTCATCCTTCAAATAGGATTATTAGTTATATCTTCCTCCTTAAGTGGTTGTGAAATTTAAGAGCAATGAAAGCCTGGGTAACACCTTGGCTGGCTTTTTTTTTTTTTTTTTCCCCTATTAACTATTACTGTGATCATTCTTCTTGTTATAAATATTATAGTGCCTATTTTTGTGTACCTCATTATCATTAGTTTCCGGGAAGCTCAGTGAATGTATGTTTGCTAAATAATTAAACATATCTCTATCCCCTAGGACTTTTATATGCAATATATCCACTTTAAGCAATTGAACTGATCGGATTATCTGTAATAGCTATTTTCAATCAGCCTAAGGTAAATAGTAGCCAGGTTGCCTGAAGCCTTAGATGAAAGAAGTTGTATTCTGTTTTGTCAGCTGACAATGCCTTTTCCCACGGACTAAAAGCAGTGTAATTTATTTTTAATGATTTTTATCAGGTTTTAGCACTATATTTTTGCATGTTTAATCATTTAGAAGTCATTACTTGATATACCAAGTCTTATTTTTTATGGAATATAGAAATAGAGCAACTTAAGAAGTGGAGCTAAAGATTGCATGACTGATTGATTTGCTAGTGACGAATGCTGGCTATATGGAAGGACGAGTATCTTTTTGTCAAACGGTGAAAACAAAGTATGAAATTGCTCCCACATAATTATGTAAAGAATGCATCTGCAAATGATTTAGGTTGCCATCTTTAACTGCTGAAATTTTTAAACTAGATATTAACTGTTTTATAATACCGTGGTAAATTTATCACACACTTTACACTATGAATATTTTGAATTCTCTTACTCTAAGTTAATAATATAGAAAATTTTAGGATTAAATAGACAAGAAAGACTTTGGAAAACACTGTAGAATAAAACCTATATTCTTTTGGAATGATATCATTAAGGATTTAATCATGTCAGTTCTTATTTAAATTCGTAGAATTAAACTGATTGCTGGATTTGAGAATGGAGGGTTTTTAAAGAACGCTGTGAACACAATTTGGCTTCTAGCTATTTTGTAATTGAAGAGTTCAGTTCATTAAGCAGATTTGTCTTTAGAACTAGTGTGACAGCACCTACCATCACTTTAGAATTTCTTAGAACACTGAGGTCAAATAGCCAAGAAGCTCTTTGAAACTTTTCATTTTTTAAGTCTTCAAATTTATGCAAGAGACATAAGTGGAGAGAGTAAGACCAATTTAACTAGAAGCTTCATTCTCTCTTTCCTTCTCCTTTTCTCTGTCTCTGCCTCTCTCTTTCCTGTTTCTTCTCCTTCCATCTTTCCCACAACTCTAGGACACAGATAGACACATGAAATAGAAACAGATACTCCAGAGCTTAACAGCTCTGCCTCACAGGCAAGAGTCCAATGGGGAGTATAATAGATTTACCCTGATTTCAGTGCACTGTTCATCCAACCCCCAGCCTGGATTGAAGGCATGTGTAAATGCCATTCCTTGAGAATGGATTCTGGGGGTCAGACTGCCTGCCTACAAAACCAAATTGTTCTGATCCATACCTGTGTGGCACTGGAGAAGTGGTTTTATCTCTCTTCTCCATTTCCTAGTCTGCATAGTGAAGATAATATTTATGTCTACTTTAGGAGTTTTTGTGAATATTAAATAAGACAGTCCGTATAACTTTTTAAACCTGCGCCCTAAACAAAGCATGTGGTCAATAAACATTCACCATTATTATGACATTCTTATTTGTATTAATAATATATAAAAAACAGCAGTAGAGAGATGAAAATTTCAGAAGACAAAATAGTCTGCTAAGAGCAGTCAGATTAAAAAGGTAGCATCTCTAAACTTCAGTTTCCTCATCTGGAAAATTGGAATAATGATAGTGTCCACTTCACAGTTATATTAAGGAATCCATGAAATAGTGCATTAAAGCATTTAATCCGGTGCCTTGCACAGGGTTAACATTTGGAAAATGGTAGCTATTACAGTAATGGCCATGGTAAATAAAATTACATAGAATCAGGGTTAGCAGTAGAGGGACCTGGTGGCAAGTTTCAAACGAAAGGCAGGGAAACACTTGAAAGGAATGCTACATTTGTCATTAAGTCTCATGAAAAAATAAAGAAAATTTTGGTACTCGTCTAATTAAAAACCCTTAAGCCCTCCCTCTTGTCATATCTCAGTATTTCCTAAATTTACTATTTAAGTACCACTTTTGTATGCTGGAATATAGTGGACTTCCTGGCTTTGTCTCCTCCTAGGGAATAATGTTCAAGCAATACTTTGGTGCCTGAGTTACATTTTTTTTCCTCAAATATACACAAAAATAAATTTGTAACTATCAGAGTTAGAAATCAGATCATCTATGCATCAAAGAAAATCTAATATGCTTTCCATTTTTGAGAAACAGTGAAACTAACACATAACAGCTACTACCATTACTGTTATGAGTCAGATCTCATGAAGTGATGTTCGGATAATGAGAGAGACCAGTAACACTGAATTTGGTTATTTTGGTTTGTTTGTTTACGATGGCTGTTTGTTGATTCTCAAACACCTATCTCTCCATAGCCATTAGTCAATCCTGGAAAGCTTTTCACTTAATACTTGTGACAAGTCAATCTAAGATCTTAAAATTTTATGAACAGCTCAGACACTTTAATAAAACTTTACTTATCTCATTTATTGTGCATATATGTATTTTATTATTTTTGTTATGTATAGCTTGTGCATATGTGTGTGTGCTTATTTTGTTATTGTTTAATTTTAGTTTATTTTGCACAGACTAATAAAATCAGAATGTCATATGTCTAAGTTTAGGTCTTAGATCTCCACAGAAAACTGAAGGAAGGGACTAGAGTTAGTATTTCTAAAGACCAATTCCTTACCCCAATTCCTTCTACTTCTTTTTTTTTTTTTTTCTGTCTTAATATATCTTGAAAATGAAGGTAAAGTTGGGTCATTTAGCTCAAGTGGTTCAGGTAAATTTTCTCACCTTAACACTTCACTTTGAGATAGAGACTATTAATTGTTACAACTCCTAGTAGCCAGAGAGACAAGAAAGATGTACTGAGATAAGTACGGGCATAAAACAGCTCATTAAAGCACTCTCATCTGCCATTCTGCTCTGAGATTCAGGGCGCTTTTATGATACACCTGTGTGCTCCTTAGTGTCACACTACACGGGCGCTGCAGAGATGACAGCACAGTCCTCTCTGAACTCCCTTTGGGTCAGATTTTCATTTCACGCATCATTCAACTCCTCTCTCCAGTGACTCTAAAGAGCCAATAACCTACTCGATCCTGTATGCATATTAGCACCCATCATTTAAATTCATACTTTGGAGAGGTGGAAATTATAATATAAATTTTCAAAAAAGTATACACACTGGGGTTTTTTATGTCGAATTCTCTTAGAATTCACCTCAGAGAGCGATGAATTTTGAAGCCGGAAAACAAATTACTTTCGTTCCTGACCAACCTTCACAATTATAATGCTTCCTTGGTTGAGCTTTACTTTTCAGAGTCTTAATATGTAATTGGGCTTGAGTTTACATTAAACAAACATTATTCTCCTTAAATACAAAATAGGCAAGTTGGCTGAATGTGACAGCCTATTGGAGAGTGAAGAGAATCCATCTTTAATCTTAAATTGCCCATTGACTAAAAATATTCTCATGCTCTAATAGTCAAAAGTTAATATTTCCAAATTTGGTATTGTCTACCTGATACCACACTGATAATTTAAAGCTAAACATAAAAACTAAAACTAATAATGTTTTAAACCCAGCAGCATAATAGTGAGACCAATTTATGATTTAAAAATAAACTAAATTAATAGTTAACTATTTTTACTCTGTGTTGGGCTAATAAACTCCGTGATAACATGTTTGGAGCTACTGTAAAACTTCGATCAGCTAGAAAAAATAATAAATTTAAAGTTAAATTAACATTAGTCATATTTTGAACTTATAATTCATTTGAAATTACATGTGATGGGGAGGAAAAATAATTTTCTCTCTATATTTTGAGAGTCTTGATTAAGACTCCTCTCTAATAAAAGATAGATCTCTTATAAAGGGTAACTTCCTTTTGGTTTTTAGAACTTTTTCTGTTTTTTGTTTTGTTTTTTATTTTTTGTTTGTTTGTTTTTTGTTTAGCTAATTAGCCTAATACAATCTTTAAGCCAAAGAAGACATATTTTAGGGTGACAGTTCTGCTCCCCTTCAGTGCATAATGTTGAGAGAACATTTTACCTCATTCTCTGAATATATTTTATGTTGTCAGGCACTTTTATCTACTTAGGGGCCATTATTTATTTTTTCCTTGCTAGTAGAACCCTGAGTTTATTCAGGAATTGGGAGACTATGTCTTTCATGGAATCTCTTAGCCCTAGGTAATGAATGTTAATTATATTAGAGAATCAATTCCAGTAAACACAACTTAATTGTAGAAATAGGTTTACGCAGGAGAACTTGATACAAAGGATTGCTTAGATATAGGTTTCTAGGGTATTTTGGGGGGGAGGGAAGGTGGTGGGAAATGATAAGAAAATGTTCCTTCCTCTAAAACTGAGACATGAGAATAGAACATTTTCCCCCTAGCCTTGGATATTGACACTCATCATGTGATGCTTAGAGTTGCTATAGTCATACTGTAAACATGTTGCTGAGCTACTGTCCTAGAATAATCCACATCCAGAATATGTTTTTATATGAGATAATAAATTTTCTACTGTTGAAGTAATTTATAGTAAGATTTCTGATAGTCAAAATTGAAAGCATACTAATTAATTGACTATAATTTAAAGATTTTGGATCAGTCACTGTATATGTACTGTCCCTTGTCTGCATTAATCAGATTAAGATGAATAAACCAAAGTTTATTTCCCTCCATATAAAGTCTGCTGAAGTTTAGTGGGTTTCCAGGTAAACTCTAACTATTTGCTTAGGGATTCGTTATTCTTCCGTCTTATGGCTCTGCCATCTTGACGGATGGTTTCCAGAGCTACTGAAGGAAGTGACAAGAGAGCTAGGGTTTATACAAAACCTTT
>NW_011888813.1:7728921-7729281 GCF_000151845.1 Pteropus vampyrus
GTCTTATGGCTCTGCCATCTTGACGGATGGTTTCCAGAGCTACTGAAGGAAGTGACAAGAGAGCTAGGGTTTATACAAAACCTTTTTACTTCCTCAAAATGATGGTGACTTCCACGCACAGTCCATTGACCAGAGCTAGTCATATAACCCAGACCAACCACAAGAGGCTGGGAAGTGTAGGCGAGCTCATGAATATTCAGTGAGTTTTAAAATTATCTGTTACAGTGAACTCTGTCTAGATTTAGAGATGTTAGATGTTAGGATTAGGGAATTTACTTTTCTTACTAAGTAAGAATAAAAAGGGACTCTCCTGGTTCCCTTTATTTTTTCAATCATTTGGAGGAAAAATTTAAGCCATTT
>NW_011888813.1:7730371-7758680 GCF_000151845.1 Pteropus vampyrus
GTCTTATGGCTCTGCCATCTTGACGGATGGTTTCCAGAGCTACTGAAGGAAGTGACAAGAGAGCTAGGGTTTATACAAAACCTTTTTACTTCCTCGAAATGATGGTGACTTCCACGCACAGTCCATTGACCAGAGCTAGTCATATAACCCAGACCAACCACAAGAGGCTGGGAAGTGTAGGCAAGCTCATGAATATTCAGTGAGTTTTAAAATTATCTGTAACAGCGAACTCTGTCTAGATTTAGAGATGTTAGATGTTAGGATTAGGGAATTTTCTTTTCTTACTAAGTAAGAATAAAAAGGGACTCTCCTGGTTCCCTTTATTTTTTCAATCATTTGGAGGAAAAATTTAAGCCATTTAATTTTAATTACAAAGAAAAAGTTTTATCAGAGTTAGAATAAGGCACAGGCAAACTGTAGAAAACTACATGTGTGTTTAGCAAGTTTCATAGTGGTGGCATTGATGTAAGAATGTCTAAACTTATAAAGAATTTTTATAAGATTTTATTTGAGCCAAACTGACGACAACGTCTGGCAGCAAGATCTCAAATGCTTCCCAGAATGACAATTTTCACAGTTTCTTTTATGCATTTGGAATTAAGGAGAGAATTTAAGAAAGATTACATGAAGGTGGAAAATCAAGGTGAGGATTGGACTACAGGATAGTTAACAAGATTATGTGGTCTTTTCAGGGTGGTTATTCTTCCCAGGGGCCTGACAAAGAAGCATTTCAGAAGTGTGTTAACCTAGTGCACAAAAACAATGGACAGGGCTTGCTTAAGGAAAAGATAAACCTTTTACTAAAGAAATTATAGGCCTGAGGCATAGCTATACACGTTGACCTGCCCAATTAGGGAATTTATAATCAGATCACCCTGTGAGGTTACTTTCGATTAGATTTACTACAGTGCCCCTTTTTCATCCACAGCAGGACTGGTTCAGAGCATAGACACTATAGTTCAATGACCTGTGTTTGTGTGCCAGCTTGTTTACACACTAACCGGGTAACTTAGGGAAAGATTTTAAAGTATATGAGCTTGAACTACTCATCTGCAAAGTGGAAATAATATTAAAATCTATTCAATAGAGTATTAAAGAAATGTACTTGACTCATGGAAAAATATACAATATGTGATAAACATTACTTTTATATGATATTATAAGCATGGCATTAAATAAACCTCAAGAAACCAATATGGCATAGGCATATTTGTTGTGTTGTCCAACACCATCAATAATACTCTAGTTATTGAACACTGGCTGGGTGACCCAACAATTTAACTAAATTCTGACACTATCTACCTAAAAATAGTGTTATACCCCACAGGCCAATGGCTCAGTCCCACTGATCCCACTTCAGACACCAATTGCAAGTCCAGGTTGTTACCTGAGTTTCTAACAAACTGCTGTAAATCGGAGGTTCCCACAAACTGACTCCTGGGGTTCATTTTTTTTTTTTTTTTTTTTGCTTTGGCTCACAGAACTCAGAGAAACATTTATTTACATTTACCTATATATATATTTTTTTCCTATAAGAGATATGATAAAGGATACAGAACAGTCAGATGAAGAGGTACACAGGGTGCTATCTGGAAGGATCCTGAGCACAAGAGATTCAGTTCTGTTTTATAGAATTTTAATCTCCAGCTCATCCCCTGTGGGTGGGGCTAAAAGTTCCAGCTCTCTAATCACTTGGTCTTTCTGGAAGCCACCCCTATCCTAAGGCCATCTAGTTGCCCTGCCCTAAGTCACTTCATTATCATAAACTCGTGTGATTGAAAGGAGCTCATTATGAAAAACAAAACGCTTCTCTCGCTCAGGAAATTCAAAGGTTTTTGGAGCTTTGTGCAAGGAACTTGACAGGAGGATCAAATATATGTTTTTATTATACCATACCAATAGCATTTTGTTTTATTATGTACGTTTGCTATTCAGTATGCATATATTATGTTTGAAATGCAAAATAGGTAGAACTAATAAATGTGTCATTTTACAAGTAAACTAGACCATTCTTTCTTAAGCAAACTTTTCCTTCTTGCTGTCCATCTTTGGTATTTTACAATCATGTCACAGTTTTGTCAGTGGAAAGAGAGTAGCGAAGGGCACTTAAATATATTTATGCTTATATTAGGCAATTACAGCAAATGTAATGCCATACCAATAAAGTGTGGTATATTTTTCTCAATAAATAAATTCTTGAATTATAAATTCTTCTGCATTGTATTTCTCAATTCTCTGTAGTACAGTGAAAAGAAATATTGCTAGAGAGATTCTGTGATATTGATATTTTAAATACATGTTGGCATAAAGAACATCCCTATTTTTTAATGATGATTTTGTCAAAATTTGCTACATTTTCTGATTTAAATGTACAGAGAGCAGGAATAGCTTGGATATAAAAGACTCAATCTTTTTATGTCACTAAAGGCCAAATTTTGCCTTTAATAAATTTCATGTGCATAGTGTGTGTGTGTGTGTGTGTGTGTGTGTGTGTGTATGACATGGTTAATTGGAAGAAGAGAGGAAGTGGTGCTTGTTTCCCTTTTAGCAGCTCTCTCTTCATTTACCAAATTGCTGTTGAACATTTGTTATGTGCTAAAAACTGGGCTAAGCACTGGTGACAATAACAAAGAGAGCAAATACATTTTGTTCTTTTCATAAGTGTAAAGTTTAGTTGCAAACACAAATAGTAAATAAATAAAATCAATAAAGTGCGATCAGTGTCGTAACATGGCAATGTGTTATATGGATATTTATCCAATGTTATGACCTAGTTTCTGTGTGTAAGGAGAGTCTTAAGGGAGGAACTGAAATTTAACTGAATAACAAGTAGGAAGTAGATAGGCCAAAAAAAATGGTAAAACCCAACCATATCCACACCTCAACATGTTTCCTTCTATTCCGAGACCCTGATTGATACATTTTGTTAGATATATGTGTTCAGGAGTTTTATTTGGGCATGTGGTCAAAGAGAGTTTCAATGAAATGAGTGATCAATATCTGCAGGGATCTTCCATCATCTAAAATGATTGATTCTTAGATATCTTATGTTTTATTCTCTGCAAAAGAAACATAATAGACATTGGAGTCTGAGGATATGTGTTTGTGTGTTAGCTGTGTGGCCTGGAGGAAGTTTTTAACCTAGCAGATATTCTTGGTTCAGTTAATCAATACATATCTATTAAAATTTTACATCTGCTAGTACTTTGGTGAGCCAGAAGAAGTAGATACCACGGCAGATAGATATCTAGCAAGAGCAAACGGACTGGGGGAAAAGCACAGGCTAAAGAAGGTTGACTGATTTGTGAAACACAGCATCCCCTGTGCATAGTTCAACTGATATATCAAATTGGAGAAGTGGGAAATTATTGAAGGCTATGGTCATAGTAATAATAATCAATAGCTGGATTTTGCTCTAAAACAACAAAAACAACAAAAAATATATTCACGCCTATTTTCTGTGTTGGTCTTCATTTCAAGCCACTTTTGATCCAGTCCTTAAGCTTTTGCACAATGAAAGCCAATATATTTTGACATCAGTTTCAATTCTACTATTAGTTATTGTTGCAGCCTTCAGCATGACACTTAAAGCATGTTGGCCTTGGGCTGCTTTTCTGTAAATGAGAATGCAATTCACCAGATCTAGCAGATTTATTAGAATTTCTATGAAGTGAAAATGAATTAATAGAGCTCCTCCCATACACGCACAACTCATTAAAGGCAAAAGTTGGTCTTTGTTGATATAAAAGGAGGATTAACATAGTAAGGTAAGAAATCTCTCTTCTTTGTCTTTCCAGAATCTTTAATATTACACAGAGGTTTAGGGAGGCTTGAGGAAGAGACTTTGTTAAATATATACTAGATGATACAAAATTACTGAAGGTAAAGTAATTAGGGTGTTATTAGTTTTAAGAGAGAAAGGAAGAAAGAAAAGAAAAATTTTAAAAAAAGAGAGAGAAAGGAGAAAGAGTGAAAGGAAGGGAGGCAGAGGAAGAAAGAGGAAGAAAATTAAGATTACAAATTCAGCCCTGTTATCTTCCATAATAAAAGCCTGAAAGTTGGCTAATCCAAGTAGAGATAAGGATGGATATAGATTTGAGGAGCTGAAGGAAAAATGAAGATTCCAGAGTTATGGTATCATGGATAGAAATGAGAAGCTTGAGAAAAGAGAATTTTTTTGATAAATACATTATCCTTGACACTTCTGTGTTCAATATATACTAAATCAATATGTTAATATGAATTTAAATTTTAAAAGCAAGTTGATATCATTCTTTCACTAGAACACTACATATCTGAACTTTGTTTTGAAGAATTTTTAATGATATAAAATATTTATATTTTTCTTTTAATCAGAAAAATTAAGGTCCACTTCCTTTGTAGAATAAACTATAAACTTTAGTTTATCTATCATTCTTTCCCATACTTTCATATCTAGTGCAACCAAGAATCAATAATACAGAAATTTTGAATGTTGATAATAATGTCCTAAGGCTCAGCAGTATTGACAAACACATTTCTAACCAAAAACTAATAAACTGATCATGATTTAATTAAATTTATGTATTAAGGATGAGTGGTACTCTTCATTAATGAGAAGGCACTTCCATACACTCAGTAAAGAATATTAAGAAACTACTATGCATTGGATTTCAAAAACAAATCAAATAAAAGCTTCTTCATACAAAGTTTACAGCCTGGAGTCAGTTAAAAAAGGATTTGCAATCCACTGTCCTAAGTACTTTATTCGACATGAATGTGCAGGCCTATGACGGCACATTCGATCCTTAGAGTAAATTTGTGGGTTAGATTAAGGAAGAAAGTTTAAGCAAGTTGTCCAGTTACCATGAGTAGGACAAGTGTTTAAATCTTAATCTTTTACTCTAAAGTCTGTATTTTTCTTAATTACTTCTGATTATTTGAAAACTATGAATCTATGCATAGAACATTCAGTACATATATTTTTTAAAGTGTGTTATATACACACTCAACTTCCCTGATCCACTCTCTCAGCTAAGGTGCATATATCAAGTCACAGGTGTTCTCCACCAAACCACCAATCCAGCCACCATACCGGAGGGTCTGTCCCCAGCAGGGTTTCCCATCGGCCACATGCGGGGCCATATCCAGCCTCTTTCACAAACCCACAGGCCCTGGTCTGACCCTGAATCACCAGTTGAGACTCCTCTCCTCTCGCTGTCCTTTCTGGTTTTGTCACCCTCTCATTCATGCAAATTGGTGTACCTCCTTCTTAGTGACCTGCTCTGCTAACCAAAGGGGATTTGATTAGATTTGCCCTTTTCAGATACTAAAATGTTTCATTACACTTTTCTCTAAAGCTAATGATGCCAGCTAGCCCTACAGTTCCAAAATTAAGGGAACCAAGAGGATGCAATCTATTAATGATACTTGGAAGTAAAGATTACCTCGAGGTGGCATGTAGTTGCCAATTCTAGACAGAAAGTTTGCTTAATGTTATGCTTTTTCTCCAGGAACTTGTGTTTTCTGTGCCTTAATAGGGATATTGGATGTTTTGCTATATTGTAAATATAGTGATAATCATGGAAACATTTCAGCCTCAAAGTAGCACACAGTCATTGGCTTGATTGAGGCCATCATAACTGTGCTGATAGCCAGGGTAAAACTTGCATGCATTGCTGCTAAAAGCTGTTCCAAGATGTCATAAAAAGAATTCTGTACAGAGAAAGCAGTTTTGCAAAAATTTCATGCTGGTAGGGGTGTAGCTTTCAACCACTCTTGCCTTGTCAGCTATCAGTTTCTTTCCCAACTGAATATAAATCATTGTATTTCTTTCTCACCTTTGCCTACTCCTGTTTCTTGCCACTGTTCTCATTAAGTATGTTTTACTCTGCAGTTGGGCAATTGACTGCTTAGCAACCATAAAATTATTTTTGAGGGGAATCCATATTAAAAAAGCAACTTTCAATAATGTTGTAGTACATGTCCTTGGAAAATTAATTTTAGCAGAAAAGGATGTTCAGCTAATACTGATATGCTAAAGAGTACTAGCATACATGTTAGTATATCTAATAGTAATAAAATTGTAAATTAGTCTTTATAGTCTTTAGTTTATTCATTTTTCTAAAAAATCATCCTATTTGTCTATTTTTTGACTCTCTACCTGAACTAATGATTGTTAAGTTGAGAATTATTTCTTTTTAAGTATTATAGTTTCTATAATGGAAAATTTTTGCAGTACATTTATGTTTTTATATATAAGAAGAGTAAAGTATAAGTTTTCTTACAATGACATCAAATCATTCCTTTTTTAATTTCTTCTTTTTTTATTGCAAGGACCTTGTCAGCTTACAATCCCTTATTTTTTAAATTTCTACGCCTACAGCACCTGGTCTTCCTCGGTGGTCTCCCATCCAAGTACTAACCAGGCCCGACCCTGCTTAGCTTCCGAGATCAGACGGGATTGGGCTTGTTCAGGGTGGCATGGCCATAGACCACAAATTTCTGTACATGAAATTTTCTAATTACTCAGGTTGATAGCATGGCTAAGTGTACTGGTGGGGAGGATATAGTGACAATTGTGTTTATAGAAAGATATACTAGGAAGCTATGTCATAAGCAAAGGGGAAAGTAACATGAACATAGAGAAAAGTAAAAACAGGGTACACATTGATTTTAGTCTGCTCCCAGTACCTCTTTTTTCTAAGAACTCCATTGTTCCTTCCTAATCTCATCATTGCAGCAGGAACAGCCTATTACAATGTGATCTTTCTTTTCCTGGCTAGAGTTGATTGATTTTGCAGGAAGACATATGATTCAAAATGGACTAAAATTGAAAATACCTTGGTCACCAATACTCTTAAGTATCCCCAAATAGCTGATTCAATGGTTAGGAACCACCCCCAAGCCAAGCCTGTGAGACACGTCAGCAAGATTTCTGCACTTGAGCCCAAGAGAATCGGAGCAGTAACTCCTTGGGTACCTGAATCATAAGATGTAAAATAAGGGAGACATCCATGGCCATGTGTCTTCCTTCATAAACTAAAATGAAGGAAGATGCTCTATAGATGCAAGGGGCTGAATAAGGAGATATAGGGAAAGGAACAGAGGGACGTGGAGAAAAAGCCCTAATGTTGTTGTTTGAATCCTTTGAGTCATTGGTTTCTGAATCCAAGAATCTCAGACATTTCTTCTTTTTGAGTAAGCTAGTTTTATCTGAGTAGCTGTCACTTTGACCAAACAAATGTTGACTATCAATACAATACTGAAGAGCTGGCTGTGTCAGAAGCATAGCAAAGTGGACTGGCTATTGCAGCCTCACAAATGTGTTGTTCAGATCATGGGCTGATAGGTGGCAATACAGCAATCATCGTGGAAGTTGAAATTCATCAAAGGATTTAACCAAAATTGTGTGGCATCACTTTTTTGGTTCCATCGCCTTCTCATCCACATCTCTGAACCATGATCAGCTCTCTAAACTGTAAAACATCCTCCACGGAAGAAGCATAAAATGGTTCTCAGATGACATCAGATGCTTACTGCATTTAAAAAACAAAAAAGCCAATAAAACAGAAGGTAGATGGAATAATACCAGGTCAAGCTGGTTGACTTTTCACACTTCCCCAGAGCTGGCTGCTGTATTATCTTTTTCAGCTAAGTCTCTTTCTACAGCCTTCACTCTGTTCCCCCTCTTGCTCCTGACTCCAACCTGGTTATCAGAGTATTTAACATTCTTTCCCACCACATATATTGTAATCAGGAAAACAGAAAAAAATACAATGAGTAAGGATCTGGGATTTTCTGAAGCTAAGCATATCAGCTTTCAAGGTTTATGAATTTTAGATACAACCTTAAGGTAGCCAAGTGTATATACAAGTCCTCACTTTCTGTCTATATAAGAAATAGAATGGGCTTATTGTAGTTGGCTCACTAAAACTCCGAGTGTGGTCTTTCCAATGATAATATTTGGTATAATTTACTGGAATATATATGAGTATATGTGTATGTATGCATGTATGATTGTTTTATTACCAGTTTTATGGATTTGTTTATTTATTTACAATGTCTGAGAACTATTAACTTTAGATAAAAATATTCTGGACAACTCTTAATTTCAGTCTTTCCCTTTTTTTTTTTTTTTTCTCTCTCATTATTTTGAGTTGGTAGGGTTCATTCCTGGGTGATAATAGATGTTTTTGCACCCTATTAGTAATCATCTTAAGGCAAAAGCCCTTTTTTTGTTTATTAATTTGTTGTTTTTCTTCAAGCAATTATTTTCTAGAATTCCAGACAAACTGGTCCAATTCTAGGACTCTTAAGCCAAGGTCAAGGAGACTGAATAATAAAGGTCATTGTATGACCCTGATATTCATGATATAATTTGTGCTTTACTTATGAACTTTTGTTTAATTGTGAACCACTTTGTCTGAAGTTCAGAATGAGATGGTTGGATGAATAATAAAGACTAATTGGTAGGTTCCAATGCAAAATTCAATGCAGGAACAAATTGGAAATATCAAAGGTGAAGTTACTAAGTGTCAAAATATCAGAGGAGGATGGGTGAGTAGGGAATATTGACTGTAGATATGGAAGACAAGCTGAGCTGGCTGGCCATCATGTAGGCCATAGGGACTACAGCAGAAAGGGGTTATGCCGTGGACAGCAGGGTGCTTATGGCATTAGCAGTGTTGTGTTCCAGCATGGTGAAAAGATGGATACAGTGTTGTGACCAAAAGAAATCTAAGGTGGACATATTTGTATTCTTCAGAACATATCCTGCTTGAGAAGGCAAGAATAGGTTAATTGGAAAGAATTAACTGTATCTTAAATGTACTGCCTCCTGGACACAGTGTAATTAGCTCCCACCGGCACACTGAGGCGACATGCCAGGTGCTGGTGTTGGCAGGGTTGGGTTAGGCAAATCTACCCACTTCTTACCAACTGCGCTACTAATGCTCTGGTCGTTGGCCGAGATTATTGCAATAACCACCTAATAAGTCCCCCTGCTGCTACTCTTGCCCCTTTACAGTCTACTTGCCACATGTCAGCCCAAAAGATCCCTTCAATTTGTTAAGTTACATTACATCACTTCTCTGCTCGATGACCTCAAATAGTTTTCACTCACTCAGTATAAGCCAAAGTTCTCATTGCTTATAAGGTACTATATGTTCTGCTTCCCTTACTGTTCCTTACTATGCCTTACCGTTCTGACCTTAAATCCTACTCTCTGTCCCTGAGTTCATTTTCCTTCAGCCACAGGTGGCTCTGCACTATGTTTCCAACATATGAGGTACACATCTTCCTCAGGGCCTTTGCACTTGCGGCTCCCTCTCCCAGCATGCTCTTCCCTAAATAGGTATATGTTTATTACATACCTCCTCAGGATTCAGATTAAGCATCACTTTCTCAGAGAGGCTTTCTGGCTTCTGTTCTCTAAAACTACAACTCTCCTTGGAACTCAAACTCCATCTCTCCAACTAAAATTTTCTGCATAGCAATTATCAACTTCAAATGTCTATATGTGTGTGTATGTGTGTATTTATATTGTTTAATCCTCTATCTCTTGACACTTGAGCCCAAGTTTTGTTTGTTTTATTCACTAATTTATCCAACTACCTAAAAGCACCTGACATATTTAATACCCAGGGATGCTAGCAATATGTATATGCATATGTGTATTTATCACTTATGTTTAATAAGCCAGAATATAAAAATTTTTAAAAAAAGCGAAAAGGAGAGAAATGAGAGAGACAAAGAGAGAGAAAGAGAGAGATAAGTGTCAACTTTAACCGGTACCAAAAGACAAGGAAATTTTAAAGGAAATCTCAGAGAATGACTAAGTATGAGCCAGTGACTTAAGAGCTATAGAATCATCAGTTATCTTTAAGAGGAGATTTTTAATTTGTGAGGAGGATAAGAACAACACATGGAAGGATTTAAAAGTTAAATAGACATGGGGAAGAAAGCCTGGGCTTCTTGAAGAAATACGTGATTCCAAGTCTGGAGCAGGAAATGTACCTGGAACATTTCATCATGTCAGAAATTAAGCGTGCTACCAAAAAGCACTTGAGAGTCACTTTAAAGAGGATACCATTGTCCAAAGATGAGACAAATTGAACATTAAGAAGAACAATAAATGCTATAGAGTGAAATATATTAAATATTATATACATGAATTCATAGTGAAAGTAAAATGAGCAAAGAAAACAAATTGGTCATCATTGGGAGATACAGGGAACAAGTTCATTATTTTGACACTAGTAAATTAAAAATCAGGCATTTACAATGCCTTTAAGATACTGACTTTAAAACTAATAAACCAGATATTAGATGAAGGAAATTTTTCCTTTATAGACGTTTCCATCTGATAAATAAAGAAGACATTATAAAATTTGGACTTGTCAGTTGAAACTTTTATTTCAACTAGTGAATCTAGATACTGATCATCAACAAACGCTAACATAAAAAGAGAGACAATCAGACATTGTGTTTCCTGATAGAATTTGTTTCCAGAAGACACAAAACTGAATCTGATCAAGTTTACATAGACAGCTACCAATTTACAGGGGAACATATTAATTTGCACTATGAGAATGTAATCAACAAAATACAGACTGTGGGAAATCTGTAGGACAAACAATCCAGTATCTTCAACAAATTAATCACCAGGATAAATAAACTGGGCAGAACATGAAAAAGAGAGGTAAAGAAACATCAGCCAATTACATTGTGTGGATATTATGTGGACTCTGATTCAAATAAATAAAAGCGAATAAACATAATGAGACAATGGAAACTCAAACACTGAGTAGATATTTGATGTTATTAAGAAATTATTAGTTTATCTTAGGTGTGATAAAAATAAATGAACACAATTGTCTTGAAATATTTGTGGTTGAAATCATATGATGTCTGATTTTTTTCTCACAATTTATGTTTTCTATTTTTCCTCAAAATTTATCTCTAATAATTAACCCTTTGTGCTAAGCTCATGTTTGCCAGGATCAGAATTGCATATAAGTTGTTTACTAAGGAAATACTTCAGGAGAAACCAACAAGGCTGTGGAAGCAGAAAGGGGATGGGGAAGAAGCAATAATAAAGAGCAAAACTTTTACAAATAAAAAAAAAAGGTGATTTAATATTTAATAATATTTATAGGTTTTCTTTCAGTCCCCAACTAGATTGCAATCCACTGAAATTACTGAAGAAGTCATTTAATCAATAGTCCTAAAACTACACAACCCACAATTAATCTTCCTTCTTCATTGTCACTTCCACACTGAAACAGATTTTATAAAAACTAAAGAATATTCAAAAGTCCTCAAGTGGACATTCATGATCATCTGGAATCAGGGATCAGCTTTACTTTCTATCTTTATCTCCCAACATTTTCCTATCCAAACTATATTTTTCAGTCAAATAAATCTATACAGTATCTCTTAAATGTACCTTGGCCTTGTTCTCTTTATTTTCTTTTTCAAAAAATTTAAATAAGAAAGTGCATGTGAATGCATTTAATTTTTAAGATATCTGGGGAAGTAAATATTTCCCTGTTGCTATGCCTTCCAGATGCCAACTGACACAGCCTGAGTCTCTGACTACTACCTACTGAGATACTTTTTTCCATTGTTCAAACTTTTTATCAAGTTGTTGGATGTAGTGAAATAAAATTGTAAAATTAAGTGAATCCCCATGATACACAAAATATTCAACCTCACATGGGCCTTCTCAAATCTTCAGCCATTATTTATTTCTATTAAATTTCTCCCACAGTGTCAATATTTTGTCACTTTCCTCCCATATCACATATGCCCCCCTGTGATACCTTTATCTCTAGGGACATTTATCACTTTCCAAGAGGAACACTGCAATTCAGTGATTGATGTCCTCTAATTTCCCTCAAAATTCCTCTCTAATAATTAATGCCTTGTGCTTAGCCTGTATTTATGGAAGCAGAGCCTGAGGTGAGGATTATGTGCAAGTAATTTACTAAGGAATTGCTCTCAGGAGAGACTCATGAGGGCATGGAATCGAAAGAGTGAAGAGGAAGGAGACAAATGACATGGAATCTCAGCCTCAGCCAGATTTTGTAGAGAAGCACAGAAGTATTGACTGTGCATTGAAGAGTATTTCAACTGGAGATCTGAGGAAGACCCAAGGTGTCTGGAAATAGAAAATTTGTAGGAATCCAGAGAGGGAAACAGTCAGCTCTATGGCCACAGGGACATAGAATGGTGAAGAATCACACTTCAGAAGTCACAGGGCTGGGTTTTAAACTTTGAACAAATATTAGGAATGATTGATAATAGTGTTTTAATTGATAGATGTCCTGAAACATAGAATCTATTTTTAAGGACTCACAAACTCAGTAATAAATATAAGTAATAATAAATATGTGCTTAACCAAATAGATAGTGGTTATGAAAGGGTTAGTAGAGGTCCAATCAAAGAGATGGGGCCTGTCTTACATTGTTTCTATGAGTAGCAAACTCTGAGATGCTGGTTTACATGCCATGAGGAACACTTTTGGGAACAGCACCTGTAAGTGACAAGAAAAGCAGAATTTGAATCTGTAGCAATACTAGGGAGGTGACAGGATCACATAGACACAGACTCAAAGCACTACTTGAGTAGAGGAGGCTGAAACCAACGATCTGTTGTTTTAAGAGGGAGCTTGAAACCAAGAGCAAGGAAAAATTCTGATTACGGAAAGCAAAGTATTAAGTAAAAGTAGAGGTAACAGGAAGGTTCATTTGACGATATAGACTGTATTATTTCATTTAATCCTTACAACAACCCTATAAAAAATAGTGGTTAATATCGTCCTTATTTTAGAGACGAAAAACCTTACATGAAGTTTGAGTAATGTGTCTAAGTTAACACATCTTTGAAGTGGAATGATTGTGACTAAATTCTAGATCTGTCTGACTCTAGGACTTGAGTTCTTAACTTCAATGCTGAAATTATAACCTTAAGCTTTTAGGACTATGAGAGAATCATCATCAGGTGCTTGATCATTAAAGTCATTATTGATAAGTTCTGTCGATGGAATATATCCAGTATGAAGACAAAAATGTCATGATATACTCTAGTTAGAATACTTCCCCAAACCTGAAAGACTATCAGTGGAAATCCAAGACCAGAGCAACATTACTAAAAAGTTTTTGTTCTATCTGTGCCATAACTCGGCTTCTAGTAAAGCTGGGAGGTACGAAGCTGAGGTATCTGTCACTGTGAACATGCTAGCTGTGGGTTCCAAAAAGGAAAACCAACATTAGGCATGGGATCAATCAAGCCCATTGGTCTCAAACATGGAAACAAAGAAGTATGGATATAGCAATGTTTTTTGCACCGTTGATCATTATTAATGTGTCCTCAAGTGTCAGGCCACTTCCATCCTGCCATTGTATTAATGCCACTTTAGGAGCAAAATGGGAGTAATTGGCTCAAAATGCCTATAGTTGCTTGTTTATCTAAGAATAAAACACTGAGAGGCATGTTGGCAAATTGAATAAAATTGAATCTTCTTTATAATAAATAAAATGCAAAATATCTAAAGAATGTTCTTATATTGAACTTTTCTCTATGCCCTAATTAACCGACTGGAATGAATTTATAAGTATCACTTTATTCAGCTTTTTGAAATGCAGGCTGTTTCATTTAATGGAAAATCTGCATTTTATTGTAAGCTGGAATATAAGATTTCAGTTTTGTTATTCACAACGGAAATAGATTTATTTTAGGGTAAGCATACAAATAAATCCTAGTAAATTTTGAATCCAGAATAAATACCTGGAATCCCACTGATATACCAAAAAAACTGTGAAAGAAAATTGTTACTAATGTAATCAAGGCAATAGAATAAAACTCATGAAGGTGACACATCAGTGCAAGTACTTAAAGAAAACAAGCTAAGTGGAAAGAACTTGTTCTGAATAAATAATAACATTTTAGATTTTGGGTAAATATTATTCTGGTAAGATAGAAAGCTTATAAATGTGTAGTTGTGGAGTAAGTTAAAAAATGTTCAAATTGTTTTCATCTGAATTTTTATTTAAATGGAGAAGTAAAAATCTCTACAAGGAAACCTGAAATGCTTGGCATATGGATTTACACCTACTAAAGGCTCCAGTAATTCTTATTATGGAACATGAATACAGGGAGAATGTGTGCTTGGCAACAGATAAGCATGAATTAAAATTCCAATTGGAAAATTATTAGACCTCAGATGGCTTATTTAACTTCTTGTCCCTCAGTTTCTGCACTTATATTAGAGAATCTACTTTAGAGAAGGAGATGAGAAATCTAATAAAAAAGAATCTGGAATTATACTCTATACAACATGACCACATTAAACTATTTCATTGAAGAAATAATTTTGATGCTGAAATTCTCATTTCTAAAACAACTATGGGCCGTTACAGTATTGGCAGACTAATTAAGAAGTCTGTTGGAAATGATAGCAGAGTTGGTATTTTTTCAATATGGATAGACAACTTCAGAAGAGGCATGGCTAGTAGAGGGTTAGGAAGAAGCTGGTCTCTGATGTGCTCAGGAGGCTTATAGAAATATTTTGAAGGAAAAAATTGCCTTCTGGAATTATTCAGCTTATTTTATGTGCCCTGAAATGTATCCAATATTTCAGTGTTTAATTTTAAATATAAAATTGTATCCAATTTATCCTTTTTAAAGTTATACATATTCAAATAATGGCATAAAGAACTGGATGACTGAATAACTGAGTGAGTGAATAACTTCACAATTGAACTTGGAAAGTGAACTTAAACAATATTATTAGTTGTAAAATTCTTAGTCCTTTACTGACACCATTCCAATTTCTGACTTGCAGTCTGAATATTATGTATTCTGATAAAAGCATAGGAATCTACTTAAGAAAAAATAAAGTTGTGGAAGAATCAACAGTGTAAATCAATTTGAATGACACCACATACCTTAAGGTGACATCAATCTTTATTAAGTAGCTTTCAGACTTCTTGAGATTTTTATGATGATAATTTTTTTTTTTTTTTAGTCAACCAATCATAGACTTCCAGGCAGTACTGTGCTGCACTCCTGTTTTATATATCAAACATGTGCCATAGCATAATAATATAATTTATCCTCACCCACATTAGCAAAAATGAATGTTTGATCAATACATTATATTATTAAAGACATAGTTCTCTCCAGTTCCATATGGCATTTTTCAAAGATAGAAATTCCACTGAATAATGAAGAGGCTGATGAGCATTGTCCAATATTCATTTAAGAACTGTGATATCTGTCTCAACATTCCAGTTTTGAGAATATCTTAAGTAGTATGATGAAGAATTATCTTATATATTATGTGTATATAGAAGTTCCTTGCACATTTTTTTATGAAAAGAAATTGGGCATTTATAACAAAAACAATTTGTGTAGGCACCTCGAAAACAGAGGAGTTTAGCTATGTTTCTATACACATGATGTATGAGAAGAAAAAAACTTGAATATATTATTAGATTAAATTAAATATATTTTATTATAAAAAAATACTATCGTCAATGGAGGTATTATAACGTAAATAAAAGTTTGGATTCAAAAATAATTGAGAAATTTTCAAGAACACTTCTATTTCATACCAAGAAAAAATAGAGAAAAAAAAAATAACGTTAACCTAAAGTAGCTTTGAAAGAACAGCGTGGGACTTCCAGAATGGCAGACTGAAAAACTGACAAATTCTCTGACCAAAAGCAATGATAAAAACAGGGAAAATTGCAAGAATAGCCATTTAAGGACTCTGAAAATTGGCCAAATGCATACAATAAATGAGAAACATGAATTCAAGAAAATAGGTTGAGCCTCAGTAAAAACAGTGGGGGACTGTGGGATTTTAGCCTGGGATTACTCAATTTTTACCCATCCCAGGCAACCATCCAGAAGTCCTACCTGGGAGTGCAAGGCATAGCATGAAGATCAGCAGACTCCCTGCTAGAAAGGCTGCATGCCCAATATTGTGTGCACACTTAGGAGAGATTGGAGGGGCACTGATGAATTTTAGGCCTTAAGAATGGAGAAAATAAAACCTGAGACAGAATTATAAATGCTAAACTTTAACACATTTTTCAAACTACACAGATCTTTTGGTAAAATGTGAATGCCCTACTGGTTTAAGGTGTTTGCATAGGACCCCTACACCAGCACTGGGTGATGACTAAGCTATGCTGACCCAAGAACTACACCAAAGAAGCCAATCTTAAAAATGAAAATGAAGAAAAAATTAATAACAAAACAAACACAAAAACAAGTTACTGAGCTGAGGCATTAGTCACTACAGAGGCCACAAATTAGTCCAAGCAAGTCGCTAAATGGCAAACTAATAAGCCAACGAACAAAAAAAATAGAAACAGATATCAACCCTGGCGGGAGGGATAAGAATCTAGAATTGTTGCAATACATTATTGAAAAAGTCCAGTTTTCAACAACAACAACAAAGAAAAAAACTATGAGATATGTAAATAAATAAGAATTTTAGTCCCATTAAGATGTATATTGAAATTCCTGGAGCAATCACTAAGAAATTACCTTGAAAGACATAGCAAATAATTCATCAAAAGAATTTAAATGACACACTAGATAAGTACCAATTTTATACCAAGAAAGGCAGTAAAGGGGGAAACCAGACAGAGAGTGAGAGAGAGAGAGAGAGAGAGAGAGAGAGAAGGTGTGAAACATACAGGAAATAAATATAGCAAAATGGCAGAAATAAAAATCCAGACATGTTAACAATGTCGTTAAGCACTCATGGATTAAAAACTCCAATCAAAAGGGAGAAATTGTCAGACTGGATAAAAACAAAAACAAAAAGATCCAAATATACACTGCCTTTAAGAGATACTTTTTAGATCGAAAGACACAAATCAAAAGTAAAAGGAAAGAGATTCACCATGCAAATAGTAATCATGAGAAAGCTGGAGTGACGATATTAATATACGGCAAAAGACATGCTAAGAAAAAAATTGTTTCTAGATACAAGATAAATATTTTATAATGATAGAAGATCAATTCACTTGGGAGATATAACAATTATAAAGCTATACACAGCTAACAAAAGATTTAAAACATATACAAAGTGGATTTATTAAAGGGAGAAATAGAAAATTTAACAGAAATATTTGGAGAAGGCACTGCCCTAACCCCAAAAATAGCTAGATAAACTAAAACAAAAATCAGCAAAACCATTGATCGATGAGACATAGATTATAAAAGGCACTATCCATGAAGATGACTAAACTGACATTTATAGACTACTCCATCCAATAGCAGCAGAAAAAATATGTGGAGCATTCATTTGGAAAGACTACATGCTAGGCCATAAGAATTCTCAGTAAACTTAGAGTAATTTAATTCCTACAAAGTATGTTCTCTGGTCACAATGGGATTAAATTAGAAATCAAAAAGAAAAAAAAAACTTGAGAAATTCAGAAATATTACAGTATTAACCAGGACCATTGTAAATAATTAATGAGTCAAAAAAATAAATCACAATGGAAATCAGAAAACATTTTGAGTTAAAATGATAATAATAAATTAAAATTTATGGCATGTCTCTAAAGCATTACATAGAGGAAAAATTATAACCGAAATGCCTGTGTTAGAAAAAAGACACATCTCAAAACTATAACCTATGAGTTCATCTTAAAAAGCTAGAAAATAAAGAGCAAATGAAACCCAAAGCAAGCAGAGGAAGGAAATAATAAGATTAGAAAAGAAATAAATAATACCAAATACTGAAAAATAATACAAAGAGTGAATCCAAAAATTTTCATTGAAAAAAATTAGCAAAATTGTTAAATAATTGTAGCTGGCAAGAAAAGAGAGTAGACACAAATTATCAAAACTAGGAATAAAAGGGAAGCTATCGCTATTGATTTTATAGAAATTAAAATGATTATAAGGGAATATTATGAATAACATATTGTCAACAAATTGGACAATGTGGATAAAATAGAAAAATTTCTAAAAAGATACAAATTACTAAACTGAACCAAGAAAAAAATCGAATATCTGAATAGGTGTATAACAAATGAAATTGAATTAGTAATGAAAATCTCACAAAGATCAGCCTCCCATGGCTATATTTGTGAATTTTATTAATTATATAAAGAGCAAATAATAGCAATGCTTTATGAACTCTTCCAGAAAAGAAGAGAGAGAAAAAAAAATTTCTTCTAGAAATAGAAGAGGAGGAAATACTTTTTCTGTGAGTCAAGAATTATTCTAATCCTACCACTAGGGGGAAAAAAAGACATTGATAAGAAAGAAAAGAAAATACTAGCCAATAGATCTCAATATGGATGCAAAAACCATCAACAAAATATTAATAAGTAAATCTAGCAACACAGAAAGAGGATTATACACAATGCCGAAGTGAGATTTATGTCAGGAATGAAAAATTGGTGTAATTTTCTAAAATCAATTAATATAATGTATCATATTAATAAAGTATCAAAATCACATGATTATATCGATAAATGTAGAAATGCATTCTGAAAAATCTTAGACCCATTTAGGTTAACTTTTAACAAATTAAGAATGGAAGGGAACTTCCTCAAACTGTTAAGAATATCTGGAAAATCCTATAGCTATAGCTCCTTCTTGAATTTAAGGGAGAAGTGTTTGGTGTTTCACTACAAGAGTGAAAAATTTTACAAAAAATAAACATTAACTGCTTCCTCCTTAAGATAAGTAAAAATCAGGAAAAAGGCCAGGATGCCTGCTCTCACCACTTCTGCTTAATACTACATTGAGATATAGGCTCTGTAGTAAGGCAAAAATGAAGTAACAGAAAAAAAGAATAAGGAAATAAAAGGTATCTAGATAGGAAAGAAAGAAGTAAGATTGCTTTTATTTGCAGATGACCTGACCTTGTTGATAGAAAATACAAATAAGTCATGAAATATTACTAAAACTTTAAATAACATCAAGATCAAGATTACAAGATTTACCACCAATATTAATATAACATTTTTATACTCTAGCAATGGGCTTTGTAAATAATATTAGGAAAACTTCCATTCACAATTGCATGAAAATAAATTAAATGCTTATTAGTAATATTAACAAAAGTAGTACAAGCTCGTGCACTGAAATTTACGAAACACCACTGCAGGAAAGATCTAAATAAATGGAGAGACATTCCATGTTCATAAATTGGAAGACTAAGTGTTATTAAGATGGCAATTTGTTGTGAATTACTCTATAGATTTAATGAAATGACTCTCAAAACCACAGCAGGCTTTTTTGTTTGCAGAAATTAAAAAGATTCTAAAATTTATAGGGAAATGCAAAGGACCTAGAGTAGTCAAAACTACTTGACAGAGAAGAATAAAGCTGGGACTTGCACTTTCCAATTTTGAACCTTGATATAAATCTACAGTAATCAAGACAGCACAGCACTGGCATAAGGATAAGCTTATAGATAAATTGAACAGAACAGAGAGCTCAAAATTAAACTTTTTACATTTATGATCAAAAAGAGCAATGCCACAGCTAGATTTATGGTTCTAAATTTTTTGCTCAGTAACAATCACCTGGAAAGTATATTTAAAAAACATAGTTACCTAGAACCAGAACAAAAAAAAAGGTGGATAAAATTTGAGAGCCTTGTGTTATGAGATTTATTTCAAAATTACATTAAAGTAATGCTAATTATGGGGCAGGGTCAAAGATAAACACAGCAGGACATTAATTTTAAAGCAACAAGAACAGATTTTATTCAGTATCTCCTGACCATAGGTCAAAGTGCTGAGTCCCATTCTGATTTGTTCAGAGAGTCTGGTCAAGGACTATCGGAAACTTGAACAATCAGGGAAGTGAACATTTACAAAGAGCTAGAAAGGGATGAGAGTGATCATGTGAAACCCATCTGGGTTTGCTATCTGAAATTTTCAAAAGTAAGTTCCTACCTTCACACAGAGACTGAGAAACAGGATCCCTATCTTCAGGTGTTGGCCATAAGACAGTAAATTTCTTCTGGCACAAACTTTGAGTTTTCTTAAGCAGGTACTTCAAGAGGGACTAGAGTCATCTTGGGGGTGCTATTAGACTCCTCCTTATCTCTGTCTCTCTCTGTCAGTTTTTCATGTATTTAGCCAAGGCCACCAAAATCTAGTGAGATGAGGATGTATAAATCAGGAGTGTGTTAAGACTAGAAAAGTTTTTTATTGGATCTTGGTTGTCTAATGGAATCTATAGCTACCAAAGATACTTGTACATGACATGTATCATGGCCAAGAAGGGCTTATAAAACAATATATACATTTAACACATTAATTTATGAAACTATTTACAAATGTGGCAGATTCCTAAATATAATTCAGCATTGGCGAAACCATTTCCTTTGTCGTGGAGATAAAAAATTAAATAAAATAAAAGAATTGCTATGTGCATTTCTCTGACAATGCTCTCTGCATTTGAGGATTATGGCAAAAGAGTTTTGCAAACTGATCACTAAGCTTTCTTTTTTACCTTATTTATTTGAGATCATTAACATTATCCACACATGTTCTCAGTAGTCCCTACTTATGAATAATAGATGCAAATCTTTATTTTTGTCTTGTGCTACTCTATATCTCTAGCAATTAAAAAAAATGAGAAAAACTAATTTTTGAAAAGTGATCTCCTTTGTATATTTAAAATATTTATAATCAGAAATATAAATGTAACTCCATAGATATACTTATCAATTGAATAATTTTCAAGTAAATTAACTAGGAATAATTTCCTAAAATAATCTTCCTAAAATTTTATATCACTAACCAAGAAAATTTTACTTAAGTTGTATATTTCTCTATTGAATTTTTATTTCAAAATAGGTGACTGAATTGTGTAGAAATGTTAATTATTTTTGAAGGCCAATATTTTTCAAGAATAGTATAAGATCATAAACTGCACTTAACAAGGGTCTCAGATCTGAAGCCTTCATGAAAATCCCAATGTCTTAGCCATTAGTCATAAACTAAAAGAAAAGTCAAGGAAACAAAAATGATTCTCTCTCTCTCTTGCTTTTATCATCTTTGATATATAATTTTAGCCAGAGGATTCCCAACCATACCGTTGATATTGATTTGAGCAAGTGATAGGGTAACAACTGCATTTAACCAAAAAAACAACTTTGCATTGTGTAGTAAAAAAAAATGAGTGGGCCAGGTGATATATATTTTCAACTTTGGGACAAATCCATTGATTATTTTATATTTTATTGCCATTGTATTGAGAGTGGAAGATTTCTTCCACATGTATTCTCTTTGGTTATATTAAAAAGGCACTGGAATTTTTAAGGAGTCATAATTATTCAAGAATGTAGAGTGGTTTGTTGGAGCATGGTGCCTCCCCTGGTATTTTGCATGTCAAACACTTTGTAATTGTATACTAAATGCCTGTGGTAGTCCAACATCTTGCTAGGTATTATTGGAAAATACTAGCAAAGAGTAAAATTTAATCCCAGTGTGTGTAGTATGTGTGTGTGTGTGTGTGTGCACACGCGTGCAGATATGTACACAAGTATATGTACATTTTCCTCTTTAGCTAGGAATTGAGAAAAAATTCCATGCTGAATTTTCTGCTGTTGTCTGTAATTAAAACAGCAGTTCACAGAGTGTATCTGAACATTTTTTGAAGCAAAGTTAGAGAAGATTCTTCATGTTCTTTAATTCATTGAGCCTGAGAGAGTGATAAATTTCCACTCCCTCACCATCCTGTTATGAAGGAAAGGCTCTAGAGATGTTAGCCTGTGTCGCAGTCTTAAGACTGTGCTTTGGGACAAACCTTGAGAATTGCAGTCAATAGACAAGGATAAAGGTAGTCCTTAAGACCCAAAGCATAGACCAACTAACAATTGCCAAATAGACTTTTAGCTCCCAAGCCAGCCTGTATTGGCTGTCAGGATCATCTTGCAAGTGAAGGATTAGTTCAGTTCAGAACTAGCAGACAAGTATATTTACATGTAAATGTACATCCTAGTTTTGATAGTGAAAATTCCTTCCTCTAAATTCCTTCCAATAATTCCAGGATTATCTGACTAAATCTTTAGGCTAACATGCTTCTCTGCCTTCACATGCACTCCCTTGCTTATCTCCTACTTTCGTTCATTCCAGCCAAACTCAGATAAAACTCTGCCCTCTTATCTTAGTCATCTTAAGCTTTTACGATAAATTACCATAGACTGGGGATTTAATCAGCAAACATTTATTTTCTCACATTTCTGGAGGCAGGAAGTTCAAGTTCAGGGTACTGGCACGTTGAGTTCTGTGGAGGCCTCTTCCTGGCTTACAGAGAGCTGTCTTCTCATTGTATCCTCTCATGGTGGAGAAGGAGGGGGCTATCGCTCTATTTCTATTCTTCTAAGGTCACTAATTCCATCAAGGGAGCCCCACTCTCATGACCTAATTACCTCCCAAAGGCTGTAAATCTCCTAATATAATCTCACTGGGAGGTTAGGGATTCAACAGATGGAACTCCAAGTGGCACAAACATGAGGTCTTTAATGCCCCTGAACATGTCACTACTACTCGGATCAACCAGAGAGACCCATCACTGCTTGTGCTACCCAATGTTTGCAATAGTCTTTGCATGTGTACACAGATGCAAAGATGTGCATATGTATATGTGCATATTTTGAAGACTTGTCTGTATGTATATGTGCATATTTTGAAGACTTGTCTTTTATCAGAGGGAACCCTGATGAATCACTGGCTCTCTTGTTGCAAAGCTTAAGTTTTTTTTTTTTTTAATTTAATGAATTATTGTACCTATATTACCTTAGGATTCATAAAGGCTGAGTTAGAAGACAATGGGATGTGTAGTCATTACTGCCTGTCTCACGTTGCTCAGCTCACTCTCTTTTAGCTAAAGAAATATGCCTTAATCTCTTATGAAAATTAACTTCTATTAATTTAGTTTACATTTTATTTTATATACCGATAAGATTCAACAGAAATGAAGTTTTAGTTGTTACAAATGATGAAAACATAATCCTGGTTACCTAAATTGATAATATAAGAATATGCAATCTATAAACCTATAATTTATAAAAATAGATATAAAACTAATGGCTTAATTTGGAGAATTTATTCTATTTCAAGCGTCTTTTTAAGTTTTTTTATATATTTTCATTTTAAATCCTTATAATAAATATGTGGGATATTATTATCATACCCACTTTATTATTTTAAAGAAATTGTGGTATCATGAAGATAAGCAACTTGATTAAATTTACATGGCTAGTAAGGGAAGGTCCCAGAATACCAACCTGGAAAATATGAATTCAGAAAACAAACTCTTAATCAATATAATACCAGCTTAAGGATGGTCTAAATGATTGGTTTATCAATCTTAGAGGTTCATTAAATAATAATCTGGCAAGCACAAGGATTTATTCAAGGTAAATAAATTTTTTAATAACATAAATTTCTCTATAACTTAAAAAAATAATTACATAGTTAATATAAATAAAATGTTTATACAAACACATATAATTTTAATATATATTAAAAGTGCATTTTATAAAATTCATGTTTTTTCAATAATACATTTAAAATGAGATTAAAGTTATTTTTTAGTAAAATAAAATATATTGTCTATTTCTGCAGTTTCTATTCATTCACAGAGAAACACAGGATATCCTTTTACAAATAAGAATTAGAAAAGAACAGGATTCTATCACTATTACTGTTGGGAAAAGTCATTTTAGCTGTCATAACTATTTTAAAAACATTTCAAATATTAAATTTCCTTCTCTTTATAGTAAAAAATACAAATATTCCAAACTTGCTAACCAAGCTGATTGCAAAACTAGCCTGCAAACCACAACATTTTCCAGAAAGCTACACAGCTAACCAAATTCTCTCCTCTTAATTTAACCAAGAAATACTTTGTACTTGTAACACTCCACTGACACATGTGATACCCTCCAGTTGTTTCTCCAATTATATAAAAAGGTATGCTCCGTAGACCCCAGACAGAGTGCTGCTCTGAGGTTTAATGTGATATACAGACTCTCTCCTGTGGTGTCAAAGTAATGGAGCCTTTGCTTACAAACTACTTTCCAGTGTGAACTGGTCATTTCCTGTTCTACTGAAATGTGATACAATTTTATTTCTGTTCCAGGTTTGACTATTTTCACCACAGCTTTCAAAAGGAAAAAATATATTTTTTAAAAAATTAATATAATTTAACAAAAAATAAATCAATGAAAACTATACATAGAAAAATATATAAAAGTAATCAAATCTCTATGTATCATATAAAAATTTTGAAAATTAGCTGTCATGATATTGATAAAAATAAAATATTAAGGCACAGAGAATTAGGATGGCTATATTTGAATAGATAAATTTATCCTCAAATTAATTATTTTGTGTAATATTTTTATAAGGATTTAGAAACTTTCACTGTTTTCTTACATAGTATAGCAGTGAAATTTGTTCCATTAATGTTTTTATTTAATGTATCTATGAAATTTTACTGAGCCTCTTTCTTTTATATGTGTCGGAATGTGGGGTAAGAGAAAGGAATGTTTCTGGCGATTTCTCAGTTTCTCTTAGAGCTATGATATATTTAGATTTGGTTAATATTTGTGTTAAAAATAAAGATTTGTATTTTATTAGGAAATCAACTATTTCACTCAGTATTCCCAATGTATTTGCGACTTGAATAAAGTACTCTTGTAATTCCACTATAAAACCCTGCATTAATATTTACTTTTATTCTTGTTAATAATTTTTGTGGTTTCTACATTTCATAGGTTTCCTAGTTCTTCATTTCTTTTATTGCTTTCTCTTAAATCAGATAAGTAATTCTTATCTTTGCTTCTTAGTTCTATATTGCTTGATTTCCCACTTTACCAATTTCAGTTTTTGTTCTAATTAATCTCTTCTGTAAATTATTTTTGTGATTTTTTTCTCTCCTTGAATTAAATATAATACATTATTTATTTTTATTCTTTCTTAGTAATGTATGCATTTAAGGTTGTGACTTTTTTCTGAGCAGAATTTGGTTTATTACATAAAGCATTATCATTACTCTTTAGATCTGCATTCTGCACTGTTAGGTGCAAGCCATGTGTACTTATTGAAAGTTAATTAACTTGATTAAAATTAAATAAAATTTAAAATTTAGGTTTTTGATCAGATTGCCACAATGGATATGCAAATATCTACCACTCTTTTTTATTTTGTTTTAAGAGTATGAATTCATACTATATTAACTGTTTTATAAATTGATTTTTTTCCCTTCAGTATACTAACTGTTTTATAAATTGATTTTTTTTCCATTCAATGTCAAGGAAGTTTAGTGAATGGCTGTGTGTCTGGCTTCAGAGTCAGAACACTGAGTTCAAATCCTCACCCCTTTATTTAATTGGCTATTTGATCTAGAGAAAGTTGCTTAACAATGCAATATCTGTAAATGGAGATTAGCTAGTAACTTTCTTATCCAGCTGTTGTGAGGATTAATTGTGAAAATACACATGCGGAACTTTGCATATTGCCAGTTACATAATAATTGACCAATTAAGGTCAACTTTGTAATTATTAATCATGTAGGTTTTCCTTAGTTTGTAACAAGTACAGAGTGTTTTATGTACTCATTAGACATTTGATTATTTAATTACAAATGTTCATTCTTGAACATGATGTCACTATTTTTCCTAGACATTTGTAGATTTCCTTCATCTTCTCATTTTCTTTTTCTTCTGTCATTGTGTAGTTCCAACTCAGTTTGAGAATGTAGAAGTGTCTCTAGTCAAAAGTGTTGAACTTTCAATGTGATATTTTCTATAAATATTTTTCAGTATTCATTCAGTCTTGAGACTTGTAAAACATTTGACATATTACTTTAAAAGTAGATTTTTGCCTTTTTGCATCATCACTAAGCGCTTTATCTATTATTTATAGTTTTAAATGATAGCATATGTTACTTTATTCATGTTAAACTGTCAGAATGGCTGTTTTTACTCTGCTGACTCTATAATTAGCTCAGGTCCCAAGAATTAGTAAAATTAGTAAATTCGATTATTTTTTCCATCATGTTTTCAAAGACTAACCTGGTTTGCTTTTTATCCATAGTGGTGTTATTGTCGTGTACATGTAAAAATGTCTATTTCTGCTCAATTGAATAAATTAACAACAGTATAAATGACATATTCCCCTTTGTCAGAGACAGTTTTGGCACAAAAATCAGTTCCTATGCAAATGATTATTGGTAACATCTTTATGTGCATCTACCAAATAACATGAGTGTGGTTATTTGAAAAATGTGTGAACATGGCAATTTATAAGTATATATTTAAATTACTACTAATGTAGTAATTTATAACTACTCATAACTTGAACTTGCAATGTGATATTTTCTATAAATATCACATTGCAAGTTATACTTATAACTGAGTTTCCAAATTGTGGCTTTACTCAAGAGTAAAAAGCACAATATCTGAATAAAATGTCTCATGAAGTGACCTTGTAAAATAGAGGACTCCAAAATACAAACCTAGATTCTACAATTTATTAAAGTGGAATAATTTAAAACAGTCTGTCTCTTGTTAGTCTTTAAATATGCAAATAAGAAAGACTATTCCATTCATTTGTTTTTATTTATGCCATTTCCAGATGGGAACATAACTATTCATCGTGAATTCATTTCCACTTCCAGCCTCTTGACTTTGCATATTAGCTTTTAAAAAAAATTGATGCCTAAATTTTACAAATTGAATTTTAACTATTATAATTAACCCAAGCCCAAGATGGTATAAATTTAAAATCTCCAACAATGAAATATTGTTGTCAAGTTATTGCTTTGTGCAGTTTAGCCTTAGGTTTTTAATGATATTTATATCAAGACATTTGTAATGAGTTTAATGGTAATACTTCATAGATGGAGAAATAATTATATTTCATATATTCTCACATTTCACCTTGAACTATAAAAGACTTAGTGACCTTTTACATTGTTGAAATGAAGTTGCTCTTTTTTTGTTTAAAGAAACATTTTTATTTATTTTTTATCAAGAAAGAAGTATGCAATTTTCACAATTAGAGGAATTTTTCAGATGGGATTCTAATTCTGTTAGAAATGACATCTTGATTTTTATAAACTACTAATATAAATGAGCTTCTTGAATGATTAGAATGATTAGAAGAGACATTAGAAGATTAGAGAATATTATGCTACTTATATGCATTTCTTTAATCAGATCCTAATCCAAAGTCATTGAATTGTTCTTACTAATTACAGTTCTTTCTGACTAATAAAAGAAGTACACATCTGTTAAATTTTTTATTCGTTTAATCCAAAATTATTAAGTGTTTTCTAAATGTCAAATGCTATTTCGTATCTGTATTTTAAAAATACAGAATTTGAAGATTTATCTTGAACACACACATACATCTTGTTGCTAGCCTTATTCGCAGCCTTATTTACAACCAAACTTTTTGAAAATTGTCTTTATTTGCTATCTTTACCTCTCATATATACTCTTCCACCAGTTTCATCATAGAAACTACAGAGAAATGATTCAAAAAAAGAAGTACCCAAAGTCACCAAGAGGTTATAGGTCAAGTAAGATAAAGACTAAGCAATGTCAATTTCAATATTGCTTATGTCAGATAGCTTTGGTAGACTGGGAAGGGGTTGTTTGTGGTAATTCAGTGAATAACGTTAAGTACTATCCAACAACTCTATTTCCCTAATAACCTATAACCATTTTCTGCTCTTTTTTATTTAGCATTGGGCACTTTTGAGATCAAAAGTCAGTAATCAACCAAATAACCAATTTGAGTCATTCCCAGTTGTTTGAACTTGTACATGTATCCGTCTACGGTAAATGCATTGTTATTGATACATTCAGCCTGATCAGAGGTAATTCTTTATTCTTGGTCTGGTATCCTCAAGGACATTCCAAGGTATTTTCTCTATATATTTGCCAATATAAATTAGAAAAATTTTGCAGTTGCTGAGTTGTTAAGCTTTCTCCTCTGAAATTAGACTTTGAGATTCTACTCTCAATCTTGAGTGGGGATATAACTCTCTCTATAGGTCTGGAGGCAACTGGGAAGTAATTTGAGGATTTCTGGCTTCCCAATGTAAGGTGAACCTTCAGGCAAGGCCAGTTAAGCAAGGCAGACTGAGTCTCATCAGCTTAAGACAGACAGGCTACTTCTGGCCAGCATCATTTAGCTGGGTTTTTCAGATTGAATCATCCAAATACATTCTCAAATATATGTGACTCTCATTCTTATAGCTCTTTTTTTTTTTTTTTTTTTCTCATTCTTATAGCTCTTTTTTTTTTTTTTT
>NW_011888813.1:7760170-7768196 GCF_000151845.1 Pteropus vampyrus
AATACAGGAAATATCACTAGAGATAACTACCTGCCAATTTGCTACCTTAATTTTTGGTCATATAAGTAATCACATGCGCGTGCTCTTTATCTTGCTATAGCTATATCCCATAAATTTATGTATTTTCATTTTGCTTTAGTTTTAAATAATTCCCATTTTCCTAAGTGTGTTATTTATCTTTTATTATCTTTGTACTTATAACTTTTCTTCATACTTAGGATTAGAGTGAATTTCTAGTGAGCACACTAAATTATCTTTGTCTTTCATATGGTACATTTCACTCACATTTAATGCAGTTAATGATATTTTTAATTTCAAAGTGTGATCTTATGTTGTGGGTCACACCTATTCCCTCTTGTATTTCTTTCTAACTTGACTTTGTTCATCATGCTGTCTTTCTCCCTACAGTAGCTTAGGATGAAAGCATAGGAGTGAAAGTATGTAGATAATGTTTAACATTGATCAAATGAATCCATGTTTATTAGAGATGAGCATCATAGAGAAGGGGATTCCTACATGAATCAGCCAAAATCTCTACCATGGAGGAGCTTGAAATCAGTGAAGGGAAATAGACATACATAGAGATGTTACCATAAAGTAAAAAAATACTGAGATCAGTTTGTTGAAGGCGAGACTGATTCAGATAACAAAGTCCTTTTGAGTGACCTGAAAGTTGAGCAAGTTTATGAAAAACAGATGGCAATGCATTAAACATAGAGTTGTTGAGTATAAGCAGAATATGATATCTGCCTTCAAGAAATGTAGGATGTGGTTGTGTCCAAATATTTCTTTTTCTCTCCTTAATTGAAATAAGAATTAACACTGATATAGATATTTACAGTGCTTTGGGAGAGTGAGAATGGTTTAATGGTTGAAAAGTGACAGGTACACCAGAGGAGTAAGTTCCGGAGACCTACCATAAACATAGTGCCTCTAGTTAATAAGAATGTATTGTGTAATTAAAATTTGTTGAGAGTGGATCTCATGTTGCACGTTCTTATCTCAAGAAAAAAATGGATGCATGAAAACTTCATAGGTGATGGATGTGTTTATTACCTGTATTATAAAGATAGTGACATGAGTGTATAATATGTCCAGACTCACCAAATTGTATAAACAAATTATATGCAGTTTTTTGCATACTAATAGTTTCTCAAAAAAGTTGGGAAAAATTTTTAAAGGAAAAGAAATGATATTAGAAAAGTTTTAGTCTTTGGAGTTAAAGAATATGATGGATTCTTTGGAGAAATATTTCCACATCTGCAAAGCCCTAGAATAGGAGAACACCCTTTATTATCCAGATTTTCTTGTGAGGAAATACAATAATTAATATAATAGTGTATAGCATATGGGAGAAATACAGTTGCATTGTGGTTGAGCAGTGTCTTTCAATGTGCAGATCAAGAAAGCCATGGGTAACTTGATACTTTTATATAAAGTTGTCATTGAGGAAGAGGGTGAACAAGGCTCAGCTTTCCCTGCAAAGCAGCACAATAATGCAATGATTTTTTGCCATAGTATTTATTCAGTAAGCCTTAATTAAGACCCTACTATAATCTAGACACATATGTGACAAATGTATGAATAAAAAAGGCGTTATGACAAAGTGACAATACTGACAAAGGGTCATTTCCTCTTTGTCAAGCCAATGAGCTTGTCTATCTCTGTAAGTAAAACTTGTTATGTAAACAGGATGTTCTAGAGATGTATGTGTATAACTTCTCTGTAGTTCCTCTACACATGTCCCATGTGACATTAATTGTCCTAACCCAGGACTACTTTCTGAATCACAGAGATGCTCTTAATATTGCAAAACTCCTATTTTATAAGTAAAACAGATGAGTGGTACAAGGGAAGATCTTTCCTCTAGCATAGGTAGGGAATTAATCAACTTGTTATTAATAGCAAATCCTAAGGTTGTTCAGAAGGCAAAGAAAAGTGACCTTACTGAAAGAAATTTAAGTGAATGCTAGACATAGGAAAAATTTTGGTGGTGATTCTTCTGAAAAATCAATCAGTATTTAATTAACAACTTTTAGGTAATAGCTGATATTTTGATTACCTTAGATCTGCAGAGTTTAAAAAAATTTTAATAAAGAGGTCAAAAAATACAATGTATACAATAAAATATAGTTACCAGCACAGCACCACATATACCCAGGCACTAAATAAATATTTCTAGATAAAAACTTGATAGGATCACAACTACTTAATGTGGCCATTTATTATATAAAGAAATAGAAATGTGGAAAAAAGTAGGTTCAAAACATTTTAATCCATTTTTCCTTGTTCAGGCTCAACTGAAAGCTTTTGAATAATATAGCTAGTAATCAAAACCTGAATACTGGCTTGATTATTCAAACAATTTAGGGCTTTGTCAACGCTCTTCGAGAACACTCTGATGTGATCATGAAATGCATTTCAACTTACGAAGTTAAATATAAATAAGATATGTTTACAAGTGTAAAAATGCAACAGTATCTCCATCAGGGTGCTGTTTACATGAGTGTGGTTGTTTTGTGAGAATCAGGCTATATGCTTATAATTTCTGTATGTTTTTGTGTGTATGCTACACTCCAAAAAAGTTTTGTTAAAAATATTATGGTGCTATCTGTTGTCCATGATTATAATATATTCTCCATTTGTTGTTGGATAAAATTGACTTCATGGACATAATGTGAAGGATGAGAAAAAGTTTGTTGAACTAGAAAGTAAGGATATAGAAATCTAGATATGAAGAATGGTATATATGTGAAAAAAAAGAGTTTGATTAGACAACTTTGGCAACTTTATAAATGTTTTAAGTTCACCAGGTCTGTTTCCTCATGGGTAACCCATGCTTTCTCACACACCTACAATTGTCTACCTGTTGCTTATATGCGTACTCCTTAGTAAATGATGGAACGAACATTGTATTCATAAGCAGGGGAATCATTTACCTGTTTGTGGTTTAAATGAAAATGAAAGTAATATAGCGACATACAGTTTTGCAGGTCATGTAACCTGAATTTTGACCCATGTCTAATATTACATAGATGTATTACGTTGCCTACAAATTTCATATTTCTGGACTATAATTGAGTCATCTACAAAGCGGGGGATCATTTACAAGTCCTCTACCATAGTTGAATATTCTGTTATAGTCTAAGAAAATTATTGAAAGTGAAAATTTTAATTATTAACCAAAAGAATCTTAAAATTTTTATGATTTTTTGGTTAATATACACACAAACACACAACATATAGTTTTCTAAAGAGTTAAGAAATCAATAAATGAAGCTATTGTGTTGTTTGAAAATTGAAGACTCTCCCACCAATGACTCTTTTGTGCATATGAAGTGTCTTGGATTACATCGGAATCTTAATTCATATGCTGAGTCTATTCTAGGTTATATTATAAGCTGTTCCTTTTCTTTCATGTTACCTGCCTTTTAGTAAGAGATTGTTCTTAGATGAAAGCTGAAATACTGATTATAGTGATGTTTAGGGTTCTCTTCTAATTTCCCTCTTTCACATTGTTTTTATTCCAAAAATAAATGAATACTAATATAAGTTTGAAACTAGTAATATGAGAGCAACAAAAATACAGAGAGAGAATGGTTGTTATTAGTACATGAATATATTTGAATCCTCTCTGGATTCTTCCATTTGAGACTTAAACTTGGCGTGTTTTTTAGTATTCTTGAAATTCCTCATATTTTAAATATAGTGATGTCTCTTTTTATCCAAGTTCACATATCTTTGTATCTATCCAGTTAAACTGTTATACGTTTGTCATGGCATAAGGAGGACCCAATAAGAGATAGGTCTCATGATTCATCATATAAATTAGGAAACCAGAAACAATATCTCACTTCATTAAATAATTTTGTGCATGTATGAGTAAAAAAAAAAAAAAAAAACTGTTTTTTTTTCCCTTACAGAAGAAAGACTTGAATATTAAAATGCAGATGCATTAAAATCATGTCATATTTCTGAGTGGTTTGTTCAAGTGATACTAATGGAGCAAAAATGTAATTTTATTTTTCTATTTTAACAATAAGCAAAACAAAAATCTCTGCTCCATAATTAAAAATGACTCGATGACTCTAAAATTGAATTTTAGAAATATACTCATTTTATCACAAGTGAAGAGAACATGCAAAACTTGGAATTATTTATTATCAACCCTCCAATATTACTTAATATTAATAACATTTTTGTTTGCAATGAGAAGGGGTATTCCTTTTTTTGCACATTTTATTTTCAATGCATTAATTCTTTGACACTTTTATATGACAGTTGTGATTCCAATTATGTGAGGAGAATGGATAAAGAATATTTGGAGAAAAAATATTAGTGGTTGGCAGTCAAAAATGAGAAAGACTATTGCAAAAGAAAAGGCATTGGGAATATGCAAAATTAATATTTTACATATAATCACCTTCACTTTCTTCTCCTTCAACTTTCCTCATCATGAACATGCTTCACAGTACCTAGAATGTTGCTCAGTCATAATCTGCTGAATTTTTGGGTGGTTTTTGCATTGCAGATACTGTGCTAGATTCTAAAGTTAAAAATAAAAAGATAAATTTTATATTTGTATAAAGATAGATCCTAACTACTAAAAATGACGTAGGAATAGAAGGGCATGAAAGAATGAAGAAAGAATAGAGATGATACCTAAATTAGACTGATAGCCTAGGATCTTCCCAGAGATCCCCCAGGCCTCTTTCTCATGTATAACAGTAGAGACAGCAGAATTGTTGTGAATATCTGAGCTTTAATAGTTATCTATTCATCAACTCAGTTTATCAAGTCCCAACTGTACTATGCCCTGAGACAGAAAGATTCATAGAAAATGCATTCTCTGCTCATAATACTCTAATGGGATGAAAATATGCAAAAGTATATAGTAAAAGATAGTAAGTACTGTGTTAGAGGGAATAATAGAGTGCTATGAGAAATATTGAATAAACTTCTTCTATGACAAGTTAGGCAAGTTTTCCTAAAAGAGATAGTGTTTTGGAAAGAGGAAGCTGCCATGAGAAAATCAGAAGAACTGGATTCTGAGAAGAGATAAACTTGTGTGAAAAGATACAAATACAGATTACGAATCTGTATTACATTTTCAAACTATTACACATAGTTTGGAATAAAAATAGAAAGAGTGTGACTTGAGAGAGAGTGATCGAGAAGGCTAGATTGGAATAGGTCATGGAACAGAAGTAGCAGACAAATCACAGAATGAGTTTATGCCAAGGTACACCATTGGATTTCTCCTGGAGATGGTGGAGAACCAGTAAAGCATTTTAAGCTGGGGGTAACATGGTCAGATTTCTTTTTGAAGAAAAGCTCCCTTGTGCAGTGATTAGACATTTCAGGGGTTGGTCCAACCTCTTCCTCAGGACACTCACTTTATGGCTCAGCTGAGCTCAAACATCACAAGTGGTAGAATGTGGCAGAGTGATACTTCTGACAAAGGGCAAATTGAAGACCCTACAGATCAGAATCAATGTTTTGGATAGATTAAAGTACCCATTTAGAAGACACAGCAAACCAGATTCAACATGCTGGATAGAAATTAGTGCCCAGGCTTGTCGAGGCACGAGGATATGCTATACCTTGGGCCCATGTTCCATTATCCCCTTTCACTGCCCCCATCTTATTTGGACAAGGAGCCTTCTGAATTTGAACTGGACAAAGACCTTGTTTTTTGTGTACTCTGGACTCTCTGAACATTTGGAGAAAGATGATCATCTCCATTTTGAAGGCATTAGTCAACATTTTGAAGGCATTGAAAGTCAACATTTTATTAGGGAGTTGGATCTTCAGGCCAAGAGGTGAGAAGAGAGATATCACCTGTGTTAGACATGAGGAGTTTCTATTAATTGAGTTAGTTAAAAACATGGAAGTAAATGATTTCTCATAAGTCTGTAGATTGTAGGGCTGGAATATAATTTGCCTAATCATTCTTTCCCTGTGGCTCTGTTGCATTTCAATCTGTGACCAATTCAAAAGAATAAATCAATGTTTTTTTCAAAGAGTTTTATCATAACTGAAGCTGGGGGAAAAAGTTACAAAGCCAGAATTCAAAAAAGCTATTACAACTTTGTTTTGATGTTCATATTGAATGTGGGGAAAGCCAATGGCTACTAACACTTTCACTAATTTTAAAATGTACATTTTCCTTGGACTAGTTTGTCAATTTAGAGCGGGTGAATTCCAGGAAGGAAGGACAAATGCCAAAACTTGTAGAGGCTGATTGGTCCCATGACACTCTAGTTCAGGCAACATTACAAGCATAATAGAAATGACATTAGTGAAGCTGCTTTCTTGATTTTCCAGAATAAATTTGCAACTCCTAATGGGCTAGATGATTCAGATCAGCATGGATCTGAATGCAAACTTTACAAGACTTTTTAAAAGTGGGCCCAACCTGGAAGCCTAATAACTCATAATAGGAAATGTTTTGAATTTACACTTGAAAATGGCTACTGTGCTTAATGAAGCATGCATCATGATATAATTTTATAGCATTGTTCATGCAAAGATGGATCTCAGCTTGTTACAGCTGTATTGCAAATAACATTCCTCTCAATAAGTTCCAGGCTGGTGCATCTGTAGGTGTGGGGAAAGAGATCTGTGAGAATGGGACCAGGTGGACAAAGAAATAGAGTCTTGCTTGTTATGCTGGAGACTGAGAAATTAAGCCAAATGGTACATTAAAATATCTCTTGTACAGTTTTGTAATACTTGGCCATACTTGAGAGTATTGCAGTTTTGAAGGCCAATTTTTTTTTTTTTTCGATTTCTACTTTTTTATTTAATCTGAGTCTAGGAGATAGAACAAAAAGTCTATTAGCCAGAAAGTTTCAAATATTCTAGTTATACAAAGGATCAAGGATGTAGGATCTTACCTTCACCTTTGGAAATATTTTCTCTTCCAAGGAGAAATTTATTAAAGACATAATATGCAAACTTTTTGTAGGTGTGTATATAAAACCATTTATTAATGTTCAGATTTTAAAACACTGTGGTTCATTTATTTACTGATGTCAATTTTAATGAATATTTAAAATGTTATCTGGTATTGTTAGTAACTATAGGATAAGCCTCAGGAAAAGTTTCAAAGAAAATTTTATTTTCATGTCTTCCATCACGCAAGTATTAACTGTGTAGCATTAACATGACAAAGGGAAAAGGAATTACTGAGAGAGAGAACACTGATTATGTTTTATTATTATCCAAGTCACATAATTTTTTAAATAAGAGATATTGAATAAAACATATAGGGGAGATTTTAATTACCATATAGGAGTTAGAATTTAATTAGACTCAGCATTTCATTGTTTTTCCCTTATTAATCTGTGGACGGGAGCTTTGGAGATAAACTAATTTAGTTATAGGATATATATATTTTTAATTCAGATATTGGCATATCACATTGTGTAAGTTTAGGTGTACAACATATTGACTTGGTACATTTATATTGCAATATGATTAGCATATTGCAATATGTAGCATTAGCTGACACCTCTATTGCATTGCATAATTATCATTTCTTTTCATGGTAGCAATAATTAAGATCTAGTCTCTTAAGTTTAATGTTTATTATACTGTTTCATTGTCTATAATCATTATGCTGAGTATTAGATCTCCAGGACTTATTTATCCACTAATCGTAAGTATGTACCCTTAAAAAACATCTCTTCCATTCCCCCAACCCCCAAGGATATATTTTTTAAGTGCATATGTCTATATCTATATCTGTGGATATTAACTCTGTCGTTAGAATTGTTATATGTATTAAGCTCTTTTAGTCTATTATAACTTTCTTAGCCCCAAAAGACAAATGCTTATTTTGGAGAATTTTAGGCACTAAGCAGGATAGTGGATGGGATAGAGTGAAAAATTGTAACCATGATGTATGTTTCCAGGAACCCAAACATTACACTATTTTGTAACTTTCCAATTCTATTTTATCTCAGAGTGGCCTTTAATAGATGCTAAGTAGAGCAAAATAAACAATAAACTTTTCCTGTGT
>NW_011888813.1:7768246-7772705 GCF_000151845.1 Pteropus vampyrus
AGTATTAACTGTGTAGCATTAACATGACAAAGGGAAAAGGAATTACTGAGAGAGAGAACACTGATTATGTTTTATTATTATCCAAGTCACATAATTTTTTAAATAAGAGATATTGAATAAAACATATAGGGGAGATTTTAATTACCATATAGGAGTTAGAATTTAATTAGACTCAGCATTTCATTGTTTTTCCCTTATTAATCTGTGGACGGGAGCTTTGGAGATAAACTAATTTAGTTATAGGATATATATATTTTTAATTCAGATATTGGCATATCACATTGTGTAAGTTTAGGTGTACAACATATTGACTTGGTACATTTATATTGCAATATGATTAGCATATTGCAATATGTAGCATTAGCTGACACCTCTATTGCATTGCATAATTATCATTTCTTTTCATGGTAGCAATAATTAAGATCTAGTCTCTTAAGTTTAATGTTTATTATACTGTTTCATTGTCTATAATCATTATGCTGAGTATTAGATCTCCAGGACTTATTTATCCACTAATCGTAAGTATGTACCCTTAAAAAACATCTCTTCCATTCCCCCA
Source organism: Pteropus vampyrus (assembly GCF_000151845.1). Taxonomy (NCBI): domain Eukaryota; kingdom Metazoa; phylum Chordata; class Mammalia; order Chiroptera; family Pteropodidae; genus Pteropus; species Pteropus vampyrus. The sequence goes on from NW_011888813.1 coordinate 7,768,806, forward strand.
ACCCCCAAGGATATATTTTTTAAGTGCATATGTCTATATCTATATCTGTGGATATTAACTCTGTCGTTAGAATTGTTATATGTATTAAGCTCTTTTAGTCTATTATAACTTTCTTAGCCCCAAAAGACAAATGCTTATTTTGGAGAATTTTAGGCACTAAGCAGGATAGTGGATGGGATAGAGTGAAAAATTGTAACCATGATGTATGTTTCCAGGAACCCAAACATTACACTATTTTGTAACTTTCCAATTCTATTTTATCTCAGAGTGGCCTTTAATAGATGCTAAGTAGAGCAAAATAAACAATAAACTTTTCCTGTGTTGAGGAAGGCAGTATTATGCCCAATTCTCCAGCCTAAAAGAATAAAAAAGACTCTCCCTTCTTGAGGATCAACAAAGATTTGAGCTCTGACTAGATTCCTTGATTTTTGTTGCTGAGCTTATCTTACTACCCTACAATTTGTAATCAAATAGGATTTTGTATCAGAGGATTAGAATTATGTCTTTGTATAAAGTCATTAAACTTTTTGCATGTACAAAATTCTTATATTAACTACAAGGTATTGCTTCACGTGTTTTTATCTTGGCCTGGATAGTCTTCTGCTTCTGTGATGTGTGAGGGAATGTTCTATTGTCAGTGAATGGGAGTAAAGGCTTAATAAGACTTCATTATCCCAACCCCATTTTACACCCCACCCCGCAAAAAAAAAATTCATGAGGAAACTCCCTGTCTTCTCGTTTTGTAAAAAAGGTTGTTTTGTTTTATGAATATTTTTAATTCAACATTGATTATATCATTGATCAACATTGCCTGTTCTTAGTTTCTTCTTGATCAGGAAACTTGAGATACCATGGATAAACGGACACTGTTGAATGAAAGAAACAGCCTCTTTCTTTCTTTTTATTTTTCAGGGTTTTTTCTATATCAAAGCAACAAAGTCTTTCAAGAAGAACTGCTGCTTCTTTGTACTCTATTTTCACTTTATAAAACAGGAGAAAAAGCACCAAATGCTCAAAAGTCAGCTTCCTTATGGTATGCTGAGTTCTCATAATTCTAACTCCAAAAGAATCTCAAACATCTGTAACCTAGTGATAAGTCAAATGCGTTTTTATATATCTGTTTATCTTCCTACTCAACTTTATCTACACAACCCATTTATGCTGCTTCTAGTTCTTCTGCTCCTTTTTTACCATCTAATGAGCTATTTTCATTTGAGAAGTTGTTAAGGAAAAAAAAAATACATTGTGAAATTGCTATATCAAAAAGTGGTCTACAGAATTTGAATTAAAACTTTTATCATGAGGACAAGTTAAGTAACTATGACAGGTTTTTCTATACCTCAGGAAAGTTATTGCAGAATTCCAAGTTATTGCCCTCAAGTATAGATCTGTGCCAACTAGTTCAGTTAATTGTTAGCCCATCTGATAGAAAAAGAAAATGTTGGAAGACAACAGGGTAAGAAAGAATATAGCATTGGCTAGGAAATTGGCATCTCAGTAACTGCTTATATATTACTATGGAAATCCAAATTTCTTTCAACAATAATTCAAATGCCATCTTTTGATACACATTCCCAGACTGTCAAATCAGTGGCTTCCTTCTTCTTTTTCTAACGTTTTGAGTAGCCATAGAATGGTTAAATCAAAAACACCATGAGTTGCTGTCGCCAGAAGGAATGCTTAATGTCATGCAGAGGATATAAGGTCACCCAAGCTGCTTTCCAAGAAAGAACCTCTTGTTGCATTTGACCCTAATTCTGAAGGTGTCCCAAATTACGGGAGAGTAAACACCCCCTTGTAACACCACATAAAGTCAGTAGACCCAGTTGCCCACAGAAGGAACAAAAATATTGGACAACTTAAGAAAATAAATCTGGAAAAACACCAACCCAGAGACAATTGGAAACACGACATTTAGATTAGCGTTTTCATTCATTTTTGGAGAAAGAAAATACAAAACTCTTTTCTGAGTCTTTCTGAATGTAATTATATTATTATACTTAAGTGCATAGTAATATGCTGCTTAGTAGTCATTGTATAGCGTGGAATCAACCGTTCTCAAATTGCATGTATGTTTTTGTCTTTATAAACTCAAGTTAACAAGCCTTACATTAATTGCAAAGAGACGACTGGCTTATTTGAAACTTATATGACTTCTAAGAAGAGTATGATACGCAGTTAAGGAAGAATCCTTAATTCTGACTCTTCTGCTTCTTATTGGATGTGTTAAACAGCACATAATGACACTATTGTGGTATAATTACATATGACATTTCTATTATTTCATATTTCTAGAAGTAGGAGCTATATTATGTCCTTTTATATGTGTGTGTAAGAAAGAACACCCAAATTAGGCCAAAGATAGAAGCCACTGCCTTGATCATAGGTGATTGTTCTAGAGATAGACATAAAAGTTAGATCAGCGAATCATGTCACCATGATTCTGAACTTCAGATAGAATAAACATATTTGTCTTCTTTTTCTTGGCTAAAAATGTGAAAATTAAAGCCTAGAGATAGGCATTTGCCATGACTTCTCTAGAGATTTGTTTGTTTGTTTGTTTAAGCCTGTTTATGTGGTGTAAATAAAATTAAAATGAGGTGTAGATAAAAGCCAAGGCTAGAAACAGCTAGACAAAATCCTAATGAGGTTTTTCTTAAGGATCATATTATTCCTGTCTTTTGGTTTTATGACTCCTAAAATCCTTTTATTTTATTTATTTTATTTTATTATTTATTTCAGGTATACAGTACATTGGTTAGACATTTATATAGTTTATGAAATGACCCCCCTGATCACTCTATCTTCCCTTCGGCTCTACACACAGACATTACATCGAGGCTGACTGCGTTCCCTTTGCTGTGTTCCTCATCCCCGTGACCATCTATCAACTATTAATTTGTACTTTAACCATTCTAAAATCCTTTAAGTTAATTTGACATGTGTTTCTTTTACTAGTAGCCATAAAATTCCTAAATAATATGGAGAGTGAGTGGGAAGAGGCAGAGAAGCTTTCCCATTACCTCACCACGTTGTAAATATATCCTCTTCACGAGAGTTGGTTTAAAAACAAGAGTCTAAGTGGAAAATTAATGAGAATTTCATGGAAATCCGCACACAGACACCCTAACTCAGGTGGGCCTTGTGACAACTAGAAAGAGCTAAAACATCATCAGGCAGCTCTCTTTTCAGGAGATAATTCCTCATGGCACCCATGTTTCTTTCTGCACATCTTATCCATTTTTCTTTCTCTACCAATTTGTTTTCACTTAGTTTTGATGGCCAAGGCTCTACTAAATCATTGGGTTTCTTATGGCCTCACTAAGGCACCACATCACCCTTATCCCACCTGCTATTTGGAATAATATGAGCCACCATAACGACAATAACTAATGTATATAACATGTAATATTTGTCTGACATTCCGTACTATTGAGACACAGAAATATGGCCAAGCCTTCACTAATCATTATGTGAAGGTGCGGGGGCTGTGACAATCTAATGTGGTGAGGAGGGTAGTGGAAGCAACAGACCCTATGTCCCAGTTCTAGCATCAGGTGTCCCCAATAGCAGTTAGTGACAGTATCCACCATTGACAGTACCAGTGGGACAAGCTGTGGTGTCTGCTCACAAAAGCAACAGTGGACAACTCTTTACAAAAAGCTTTATTGTACAGTTGGAAGTTCCTCTGACCCGGAGCCTTTAAGTGTGGTCTACAAAGCTTTCATAGCACCTATGAGCTACCCGGTCTTTGTAATAATTCCCTTAGATTATCTAAATGTGGTTTCTCTTTGCTTGCAACTTATAATTCTGATAATTACCAGTGCCCACAGGTCAAGAGTTAGCAAATTTTATCTTAAATGGCCAGATAGTAAATATTTTAGGCTTGCAAGCCACTTG
>NW_011888813.1:7773135-7775544 GCF_000151845.1 Pteropus vampyrus
ATGGCCGATTAGGAGCTGGGGCTCGCCAGCATCACAAGCGAGTAAATACTGTATTTCACTGGTCCAGGAAAGATCAAAATTCAAAATTCAAAGTACAGTTTCTACTGAATGCCTATCAGTTTCACACCATTGTAAAGTCAGAAATCTTAAGTCGTACCATTGTAAGTTGGGGATTGTCTGTACCAAAAAAAAAAAGTTGTACTTTGAAGATTTCTGCTGTAAGGAGCTTTTAGTACTCCTGCTCCTCACCTCCATCTCTTAGTTACTCGGTTCCAGTTTACAGAGAAATTTATTTGGTGCTACTAATCTCCCCGAAACAAGCTGCTCCTAAAGATACCTACACAAGAGTTTCTCATAGAGAAGCAGAGAGGACTCTGAAGCCAAGAATTACTGCTGGCATACATGTACTATGCAGGGAAAATTTGGGGCTCTGCCATCCTCCAACTTCACCTAACTCCCCAAGCCTAGCCTGTCCCAGAGACCACATGACCTAGGTGACTTCTGTAGTCCCCAAGCACATGACTGTCCTGTTAGGACAGAAGTAGAATAATCACTGATACACATTTTGAACACACATATATTTTAACCTAACAAACCAACCTCAAAATGTGTTTTAGTAAAGTTTAGACTTTACTTTTATTGTATTTAAGTAGGCATATAAATATAAGCCTAAATTGACATCAAGGAGGTTAGACTCTCTGCAAGGCAGGAGAAGCTATCAATGGCCCCTAAATCTAAAACATAGGTACATAAGCCAAAACCAAACAAGATAACAAGCATATAAATAAACAAAACTCTTAGAAGGTTTCAGATTGTAGAAGCACACCCCTGGCTTCTTTTCACTAATTCTGTTCTCACCTTAACGACTAGCCCATGGTGTCTCAATCTTTCACTGTTGTCAATGAGGCTGATCTGGGCTTCGATCATAAAGGACATGGTACAGTTGTCATCCCTTAGCAGGGCTGTGAACATGGTGGGGAAGTAGACATGATTAGTCGTATTTATTGGAAAGAGGATGTTATGGAGAAGGCTTTTAGCCAATAAGTAACATGATGATCGATACTAAATTAACCATTTTACTAAAACACCACTTCAAATCCTTGTTGTTTTCATAGCTTCGTTTGTGCACTGACTTTCTTAGTACTTAAGTATGGCAGAAAACAAGTAGGCGTGGCCCCTGGCTGGCCTTTGTATTGGTAGGGTTTTAGACTCTGAGCCCATCTCACTTACAGAAGATTCAATTAAGCCCCACCAGACCATGGTGGTAAAATGCAACTTGAAACAGTAAATACTGTAATTAGTTAGTTCACTGACATCAAATTATATTTGATTTTGTATTGCAAATTCTAGTCCCTCCTTTGTTTTTTAAATGAATAGAGAAGGATGTTTATAGTTAGACTAGAGCCAAGAAAGTAACATGGTTGATTATCCTTTATGAGAATCTGTAACTTGTCTCCCTGGCCTTCTGGCACTAAAAAATACTAAAGCCTTTTTTCTCCAGGAAGTTAGACTGTCTAAGGTAAACAAGTTTGTGCTACCTCTTGTTAGCATTAATGCTAAATTAGAAAATTATTTGCTTCCAGGTGTTTAAAAATTAGACACAGTAGAGGTCTTTAATTACCAGGTCTATTATTCACATTCGATTTTTTTTTTTTTTTTTTACCCTGAATGAGGCTTAACTAGGTCTTAGTCATTTAACAGGAATGTTGGCATTTTATATATTTATGGTTTATATTTCCAATAATTTTAAAACATTATCAATATAAAACATTATGAATGTGAAAATCCACAATGATACCTGGGCAGTTTTTCAGAAGAATCTTCAGGGCTTGAAGAGTAATAGTAAAATCATAAAAGATATGAATAGAAAAATGATTCTATTTTGTATTTCAAAACTTTCAAGCTGATATTTTTGCATTTGAATGTTCTAGGAATTATTTTTTTTTAAAAAAAAGAAAGAAAGCATAAAAAAATTAGCCAAAAGGTTAACTCTAGACATAACTTAAAAAGAAGAATATAAATTACATATGCTAATATTTGAAGCAGTTGTAATGAAGTAGTTAAAAATCTATCTGCTCAGGTTTAAATCTTGGCTTTGCCATTTAATAGCTGTGTAACTTGGGGCAAGGTACTAAAACCCTTAGAGATAAGCTTGTAAGAGACCAGCTTTGCAGGCTAATAAGAGGAGAAAATACTTCAACGAGTGCTTATGCGATTGCTAAGTATTTACTAGAACCAATGTTTTGAATTATTGAGAAATGACTTTGGGTTTTGCTTCTTCCTCTTATGACGAGTGACTGTCTAGTCAGCTTGAGTGGTCACAACAAACTATTGGGAGACTTAAAATCAGTAAGTCCAAGATCAAGATGTTGTCAGGGTTGGTTTCTCCTGAGGCTTGCAGGTCACAGC
>NW_011888813.1:7776064-7778347 GCF_000151845.1 Pteropus vampyrus
TTCCTGGATGAGTATTACTTGTCCCTCACATTAGAAAGTATACATCATAAATTATATTTTTGTTTCACTTTTTATAAATGAAAAGCAAAAAAATTTGTTCACATAAATAATATGTAACAAAATTCTTTACAAATAGATGCAAACTATTAGCTAGAACTCTTAATTTCATCCTCTTTTATTTTTATTGAAAACATCATTTTACAAAAGTATTGTTCCCCCGGAAGTTAACTTTCTTAATTTCCATAATGTATACCAAAAAAGAAAAGAAAAGAAAACTTTACTCAGGCTACACTAATGATTGCTAATTATACTCATTACTCTTTTACTTTTTTTTTTTACCTCATTTAATTGGAAACACTAAAAAATATTTGGAATATCAACTAATATTTACTTCAGTCTCATTTGTCAGTGCAATACCCTTAGTAAAAGGCTTTAATCTTATTACATGATGAAGACTAAAATCTGGAAGAATAAGAGAAGGGTCTCTCCATTCTCAATGAGGAAGATCCAAATGCAGAGTGCATCCTGAGGAAAAGACAGATATTTCTAAGCTGAATTTCAAAAAATTTGAATATCCAGAATCTGAGCTACATACATAGGTCAAAAGCCTTCTGTGATTTGGTCTCAGACTATTACTGTCTTTAATATGTTTAATAAATCCTCTATTTCGTTGGTTTTTACAAGCTTTCCCTATGAAACCAAACCTTTTATTTATTTGCTTTTTAATAACTAGGGAAAATTCTCACTTCCATTGCCCAGTGTATGATATATGTGAATTCATGGCATTATAATTTATGAAAAACATTTCAATCTCTACTTACATTTTTTATGAGTAACAGAAATATTTATAAGACAGGAAAGACCCAAGGCATATTGTGGGTTTATGGTGCTTTGATTAATGGAGAAGTCCTCAATACCTCTATTTGAACTGCTTGAATACCAGAGACTTGACAACTTGAAGGCAATGAACATTAGTAAGATTTGAGGTTAGTAAGAATTATACTTTTATAAGTTTGGAGAAAGGCTATTGTGAAACAGAACTCAGGTTAGAAGAACCAGCAAGATATCAGAAACACGGGTGTATTCTCAATTATAGAGAAAAAAATAGAACATTCTCCAAATTATCTATGCCCACCCACCACTTGGAGATTTTTAACGTATCCTTTAGGATATACATACCATGTTTTACAGATCACAGCTTTAATACAGCAAGAAGTGAGATATGGTAGAAAGCATGCGGGCTTTACAGTCAGTCAGGCTTTTTTTTTTTTTTTTGGTACCTGGATCTGTAATTACTAGACTTATGAATTCTTCAATATCCTCAAGTTTCAGTTATTTTATGTTTAATCTATAAAAAAGATATATCAATACCTAGGGTGAAGTGAGATTTATGTGCAAGAATATGTGTGGAATGCCTAGCATATTGTCTGATAGATAATTATGCTCAAATATGTCATTTCCATCTTTTTTCTCTATACAAAGAATAATTTATTTTGCCCAGACGTCATTTTTGCACTTGGTGAAATAAGGACAATATCAAATACTTCAGATCACCAGTAATTTCTTTTATATAAAAAGTATTTATTAAATTCTTACTATTGCAAGAAACTTGCATCTGTTTTTTAGTCTAGTTTATTAAAAAATTTTTATGTTGGGATTTTTGTACAGAAATCCAGACTCTAAATGTTGTGTTTATTAGTATTTGTAAAAATTTCTATAGGGGGAAAAATTGTGACCACGCATAGAATATTCTTGACAGCCTGCTCATTATATTCTCTCTTCTAGTCAAGCTTGATATGGGAGGCAAATTGGAATGTTTCTCACCAAGTATCGAGTTAGAATAAGAAGAATAAGGGCAATGATGTGAATTTGTTGCTTAATGAAATCAAAAGAAGATTCATGATGCATCTTTCTTACAACAGTAATGGCTCCTCTTATTGGACCACAAATACGAAAAAAAATTCACTAAAACATCCTTTCTTCCCATAAGAGTAAAGATAAAATTATATGTGGGCTTCATCTCCTCTGACATGTTGAGTGAAAATCATCATGGTTTGCTTTCATGATCTACACTCTTTTCTTGTGATTTCTTGGGATGACCAATCAGTGTATTGATGTGTCCTTTTTATTTAGTCATATTTTATAGTAAGGTCACTCAATTTCTGGTGGCTTAAGAGCCGCTTTCAGGTGATGGAAATGTGGAAGCATCAGTACTCTGATATGTTGTTATTTTTATAACTTAACTCTCATGTCAAAAATCCCATCTTCTAATCTCCAACTTCT
>NW_011888813.1:7779392-7786094 GCF_000151845.1 Pteropus vampyrus
TCTGACTCTATTTAATTTTTTTTAAATTCTTTTACATAGTAATTTGTATTAGCTCCTTTCTAATTCTTCATTGCCATTGTGCAAAATTCAGAATTTCAAGTCAGAAATATTCACCAATGTATTTGTTTCACCTCTGAGATATATATATATATATCTCTTCCCAAATCCATGCAACGTATAATTTTAAGTGAATTTACAACTTCCAGTGCATGCTCTCAAATATATATGGAACAGTCCTGGAGAGTGGTTGTGCATTTATTTTCTAGGGTTGCCATATAGAGTACTACAGCTGGCTGGCTTAGAACAACAAATATTTTTTTGCTCACAGTTCTGGATATTAGAAGTCCAAAAGGAAGGTGTTGACAGGACCATGCTGCTTCCAGAGCGTCCAAGGGCAGTTCTTTCCTTGCCTCTTCCAGCTTCTGGTGGCCACAAATGTTCCTTGGTTTATGCTGCTATTATGCATCTGAAGACAGAGGATCTCTGCCTCTGTCTTCAGATGCTTGTCTTCCAGGAGCATCTGTAACCTCACTTAGAATTTTCTTCTTCTTATAAGCACACCAGTCACACTGGATGAAAGCCCGCCCTCATAACTTTATCTTTAGTTAATTACATCTGTAAAATCTTATTCCCAATACTGTAATATTCACAGGTAACAAGGATTTGGATTCAACATATAATTTTTTGGGGGGAGGGGGTAAAAGTCAACTCATAACCAACGAGATATGTCATTTTCCTCTTTGTCCAAAGTTAAATGGGAGATACTGATTTTAGAGACTGTTCTAGTTTGAGGAGTAAAGAAATTTCTGTCTCCAAAAGTTTTTTTTCCATAGGTCATTATTTTAAAAATCTCTAGTTTTTATTTTATTGATCTGGATAGGAAATACTATACAAAGTTTCTTCCCATTGATTACGGACTCTGCTCAACTGCTTTGACCACGTTGACCAAAGTGACAGAGTAAACACATTTTTTTTTTTTTTAAATCTAAAAGGGTAAATTCCGCTTCTGGAAATAAGCCTGGAATATTTTGTATTATTTCTACCCTTGATAATTATAAACATTTAAAAAATGATAAAATTACTGTGAAAGCATCAGAAAGCTATCAGAACTTTGAAAGGATGTGACTCTGAGACACAGCAAGGGGAGGGAAAATCCTTAGTGACAAGCCCTATATTTGACCCTGTTACTCCCCTAGAAGCATTTGCTAATTTAAGAGTTAGCTTCTAAATTATATTATTATGAAAATAATAAAAGATAACAAATGTTGGTGAGGATGTGCAGAAATTAGCTTTAGATTCTATTATTTTCTTGGTTATTGATTCAAGGTTGTGTTTACTTTGTGATAATTTATCAACCTGTGACATCATTGGGCACACTTTTTTGAATATCAAAACATGAAGGATTATTTCTATATAATGGGGGTTCAGATCTAAATAATGCAGAATCATTAATTTGTTAAACTCTCAATCTATTGTTCTGGATCTTGATGATCAGGCCTTGATCTCCATAATCGTTCTAGTGGATGGCCACTATAGGTCACAGGGATTTAGATGTTGTCAGCAGTGTAGGCTCAGGGAATCATTTGGTTTAAAGAATGTCTATTTCTCTATCATTGTTTTCCCACCCATCTGCACCCTGCTAAAGGGGATTATTTCCTGGTGTAACTCAATGAACATAGCATAATAAAGCTTATCCCCACCAGAGTAAACTTGATATCGTCAGCTCATTGGGTAAGATGAATGCACCTATGGCCCCCAGCCTGTGACAGGAATAATAAAAAATTATGTTTTCATTTCACAAAAGAGAAGCTGAAGGGAAGGGATTTAAGTGGTTTGCCTCAGGTTGCTCATGGGATCAGCAGCAAAGCTGGGAATAGAGATACTCAATCCATTTCTCCCGGTGTCTGATTCTCTTGCCAGTTATGTGCTTCCAGTGACAGCTTTTCCTGGAGTAGCGCAATAGAATTCACTTTGTGGTTAAGGTCCTTGTTCTATTTCACACAGGAAGAATGAAAATTAAGCACAAGCTTTCAGGATACACTGCGATTATTGTGATACAGGCTACAGTGGATTTACCCAACAGCTGTAAGATCACAAGTTCAGAGGAAGTTAGATAAAATGACTTAAGGTTTCAAATTCGAATAGTCATATTTCAAAGTGCATCAGGGAATAACAACCAAAATATAATAACAATAATATCACTGCAACCTCAAAGCAATGACCTTTACTAAGTAGTTGGAATGGTCATCTGAGAAAAATTCAAGCAGCTTGTGTCTCGCTCCAGCTCAACACATCATAAACATTCAGCGAGTCAATTCTCCCATGTAAATAGGCTGCAGATGCGGAGTTAAACAATGGGAATGATTTCTGGTGATGAAAGGTTAGGAAACCAGCCTGGACCCCTTATTGTTTGCTATTGTCTGCTGCATCTGCCATCTGCTGCATTACAAGAATTTGGCACTGGCTTAGGGGATTTACCCACCAGCCGAGTCAGTAGATGCTTAACTTCTGTGACACTCATAAAACTATACAGGGAATGCAATGGATTTCTTGTAGCTCATACAATATATTTTAAGTTTTAAAAAGTTACAGTTGGGAGCCTTGTTCTCTCAGATTGATTTAAACGCTCTCTATGTTAGTGTTTATGGGTTCCTGCTGGGTTATAGCCATGACGTACTCAAATGCAAGAGCTCTAGAAATAGAGAAAAATACAATAACCAAACAACAAAGATGCCTTGTCTCTCATACCTGTGGTTTCTTGGGCAAAGTGGTGGCTTAGGTGACACACAGGCTTGTGCAGGGTTAGGGGAAGTTGCTTAACTGTGACTGCAAGGCTTCTGAAGTCCAATTCCAGAGAAACAGCAACACACAGCAGTATTAGCCATGTAAGTATGAATGAATAGTGTAGAAGAAAAACAGGCATTCAGACGCCAAAAACTGTAGTTCAAAAATTGTGATTTGGATGACAGAAAGAGAAAGAGAGAGGTAAACAGACATAGAGATGTCTGTGTGTTTATGTTTTGGGGGGACACAGGCGATTGAGGAAAAAAATATTAAAAGAGGAAATTTGTGTGGCCCTTAGTCTTAATGTTTAGAATCAGCTAATTTATACAGAGTTTGTCTGAAGTTTTGGTGTATGAATTGGTTGGCCTTTCTGGAATAAGATGGCATTTTTTTTCTAAACGTTAAGACAGCATTCCATTTCAAGCCAGGCATAAGAAGAATCTGAGGCTCTGATAAATGCAAATGTGAATTCTCTATCTAGAGATACCCATGACTTGCACATATAAGCATACATAATAAAACTGGATATATATCTAAAACCTGGGTTCAAAGAAAGACAGAGATATTCTAAAGGGGAAATAGAACTTGAGTAGACATTACCTGATTTTCGGACGTAAACAGATGATTATGTCAGTTTGTCCTTGGTCTTTAATTAACACTTGAAGGAAAAAAAAAATGTATAAGGTTAAACAAACATTTTAATCGGAAAACTCTTGCTCTTAATGCATCAGAAAATAGTAGTCTTATGGAATGACTTGGAAATACTGGCTTATCTGGCAAAGGTAGGATTCATTAGAAATTTAGCATGAGCTAAAGCAGCACCTTCATTTCCCTTTTAGACATTGCCTCTTAATTAAACTGTCTAGTGGCTACTTATAGCTCCTGAGGTAGTTCTAACCTTGAAAAGTTATAACCGATCAGAAAACAGAATCATATCCTTGAAGACAACACTACCCCACCTCCCTCCAATATATCCCGTATTTACTCAAGATCTAAATCTCTCCACCTAAACCTTCTTACACATCCTCTTTACTGCAGCCCCCTTCACCACCACTGTTTTGACATTTCCATTGCAACACACTTATTGTTTATCTTATGGGGAGCCCATTAAAGTAGGAATAAATAACAGAAATAAAATGAGAAAATCCTGATAAACTTAGAAATATTTATTTAAAAAAGGGAAACTTTCAAATAACCCATGATTTAAGGTTATCATAAAGAAAAATATAAAATATTTCATCTTGAATAATATCAAAATTAAAAATTACTGAAAATTTTGAAATGCCCTTAAAGTGATGCTCTGTGAGAAATGTATAGCTTTAAATATTTAAAAAAGGTCTAATATCTAAATCTATATCTAAAAAAAGGTCTAAAAAGGTCTAAAATGTATAGGTTTAAATATTTTTTAAAAAGGTCTAAAATCAATAACCTAAGGTAGCATCATTAAGCAGCTAGGAAAGGAAAAGCTAAGTAAACCCAAAGTAAGGGAGAAAATAATACGAGAGCAAAACTCAATAAAATTAAAAGACAAAGAAATTTCTCGAGAAAATTAACATTTATAGTACCCTTATCCACTAACTCGGGATTTATATCTGTCGATAGATTGTTACTGATATGGTCCCTATCAGAGCTCCACATCTCTCTCTATCAGGTGAAGTCTAGATACCCTACTACCCACCTGCCACAGTCATTCTACTGCCATATGGATTTATTCCAAATTGGTTTGAAACCACTTCCTTATTTAGAGTGTCCTCTTACAATTTTTTAATATCATCGTGATTTCTTCTCAAATAAATTTTCAATGATCTTAAATTGAAATTGTTTTATTTACTTTTCTGAAGCCATAATTCGCTTTGCTTCTTATGTATCGCTTTCTGGTCAGCATATCTAGTCAAGGCTAATCCATCACAAGTATCTCTCAGTAACCCAATTTGATTTTAACATCTTCTCACTAACTGCAATGTTTACACCTATTATCCTTCTCATTACCTCATATGTACAATCGAATCCTGTTGATATCTTTTCTGAGTCCAAGGACCCCTTAGTGTTCTGGGCCTCTCCTAACCTTAAACCACTATTGCCCAGCTGTTCTATTTTGCATGGCTATTTTAGCTCAGATCGACCCCTTCATGTCCTTTCTTCTTGCTTGCGCTTGATCTAATAAATCCTGTTGGAGTAGCATGTGATAATATTCCAACCTGCTTGATTATGATTTCAATCTTAGAAGTCTTCATTTAGCCTTGATTGATACTCAGCAATCCTTTAAATTGTGGCAGTGTATCTTAAAATGTATAAAACAGTGTTTAAGTGCCCAATAGCTCTAGTCCACTCTGACTACTTCCCCTAATCTCTCCTCTCCCTGCATCTTTGAATTACATAGTTTTTGCAATTTAAACTTTACTCATCACAGTAGGACTTTCAAATATTTTCTCTGCACGAACCTTGATTCCTGCTTAATATTCCATCACCTGGGTCATTAATCATTCAATTCTGTAAATATTTCTTCAGAATTTCTATGTGCAAAACAAGATGAAAGTCACTATCTTCTATTCTCTTAGGTGAAAAATAGATATTATTTGTAGTCCTCACACTAGGCAGAGTCTAAATGTAATATTAACATTAATTAGATGTTAGATTAATTGTTTTACTATTTATTTTATTTTTAAAAAATGCATGTTTATCTAAAATTCTATGTCTATCAAAGTGTGTAAAACAGGAGATTAGAAGTGTTCATCCTCCAATCCTAAATCTATTCTCTAAAGTCAAGTATTCGGAAACGACAATTTGTAGTATTGTTGCAATTTTTTCTTATGCACAGGTCACAAGTTAATAGTTTTGCTACTTGCTTTACTGTTTTGAACAATCTAGTATCATCTTTCTATAAAATATATATACAGATAAAAGTTATTTTGGTAGCTGGATAGTATATTTAGATAAATTTATAAATCGGGATGTAGAAATAAGACAAATATTTACAAAAGTCTCTATTATTGACCTTTCATTCTTCTTAGAAAGCAATGTAAGAAAAATAAAGTTTTCTCTGTATGGTGACCCCTTTTTTTAATAATCTGCTTTTCCATAATTGTTGACAATGGTGGCTTTGAAATCGGGAAGGTGTCCTCAGCAAGAGTACATATCATTTTCAACATAGAGCTCTAACTGTCAAAAAACTTTTATAAAAATCTGGTTGTTGTGAGTTAAATGACACGGTTTGTCCTTGATCGTATGAATCTATGAATAACACTGAGCTATTATGGTTCTCAATCGTACTTTGAAAACCACTCAGATTTCAGAAGTTTTCTTGGCTCTTCAGATTGCAAATCTCCTGCACATCAAAAGTTGATAAAATCTGCTATGATTAATGGTCATTCTTATTTAACATAAAAGAGTACAATATATCAGAATGCCCCTGATCTTGTATTTTATTATTTGTTGTTACGGAATTCCAAATCTCACAAAGCACATAAATAGAAGACATGGAAAGGAAATGTTCTACTTGGGAAATAAATCTAGAAAAAGTGATATTACCAGTTCCCCAAGGAAAAGAACATCTTGCATCCTTCTGATCATACATTATTTTTGACATTTTATAATGATAAATTAGATATGCAATGCAAACTTTATTTTTATTATTATCACGCATAAACTTTTGATGTTTTCCAGGGATGCCTGGATTCTTTTAATCAAAGGGCAAGGTATTGTAAGACAGAAATTTTATTTTCTGGCAGCAATATCCTAACTGATATGTATATTATGCTTACTGCAATAACTAATAAATTATATTTTAGCGGGTCAAACTTGGCTGATAAAAAGTGACCTATTTTTTCACAGTAATCATTGTTATGAGACAATCTCTCATCTGTTGTGATTATAACTTTTGATATAAAAGACAAAAACGAAAAAATGAAAATCTTTCTA
>NW_011888813.1:7786686-7793536 GCF_000151845.1 Pteropus vampyrus
TTTATTATAAGATGTAGAGTGGTTTTTTTTTCAGAAAATAAAACATAATTCTGCAATTACATATTTGAAATATATCTTTCATCACTTAGCCAATCATTTTCTTATGAAACTAATAAGAACAATAACAGCAACAATAACAACAGTACAGCAGATAACATTTATCAAGTGCTCATCATATCACTATGATAAATATGTTGCACCTATAATCTCATTTGATCCCCACAACTATCATAAACAGGAACAATAGGTTCCCCCCATTTTACAGATAAGGATATCGAGGTGCAAATAAATTGAATAACTTGCTTAAGTTCAGGCAGCTAGAAATTGGTGGAGTTAGAACCAGCTTACCCAATTCCCAAACCCATGATCTAAACTACAACAGAATATTTGTAGAAGTGGCATTTGCTGCAATAAAATATGCATGTGATTAAAACTCTGGATACGTATTATTATTGATGACATTTTTGTCATCTGTATGTGCTTATATGTGATACCTGTATGATGTTTCACCTTTATTTGCATAATTGTTTTGTCATATAGAATATTTTCCTTTTTATCTACCCACCATATGTTTCTCTGTTACTTCATCCATTGTTTTGTACCTGAAGACTCATAGCATTTCCTGAGTAATTTTATTTTCAACTTAATTTCTTCTAGAATTTTAAAAATAATTTCATTTTTCACTTTCTGCTGAGGTCCCATGCTCAACACCGGATGAATAATAGCAACTCTGGTTCTCTGCCTGTAAAGTTTAAAAACAATCATTCCAGGGCTACCATTCAGTGAAGGCTGCACTCAGGTTTCAGGAATGTCTTGCAGCTCTCTCCTCTGGGCAAGCATCTCCACTCCAGCTGCCACATGGAGAAGACCATCAAAGCTTCTTAGATTCCCGCTGTCAGACTGAGGTCCAGGACATGCTACATAATTCGTGAGCTCCAAGCAAAAGGAAAAGTAGGAGGTTCTTGTTCAAAATGTATCAAGAATTTCAAGATGGTGACAGCAGAACATTTAATTAGTCACAGGCCATTCTAAGACCAGAGCCCTGGGTAACTGCCCAGGTCACACTTCCATGAAAATGCAACTCCTAGGGTCACATCCTTTCAGGCAGGAAGGCTTATATTTCAGTGAATTTAAGTCCACTGTATTGCCTATTTATGCATGTAGTACTCCAGGAAAACAATGTCCCAGTGCCACTGCTAACCTATTCCACATTAGTGTTTTACCACTAATGCTGACATCGAATTCTAATTTAAGATAGTTTTCTCATGTTCGATTCTGAGTTGTTTTTCAAGCTTTGGGGCATCAGCATTTAGGTGCTCAGGGCTAGTATGCTTTAAAAGAGAACATGAAAGAGAAAATGGAGACCACTAGGAGAGAAGGATCGTAACCATTCCTGCTCTGGGAACATGTCATCAGTAAGCTCTTTATATGGCACTGTGAGATAAGTGTATCTGTGTGTTGGCGAAGAATGGGTATTGACCGAGTGGAACATGGAGCCAGCTTTAATTTTATTAAGATATAAAGAAAGAAGGTACTTCTTGCTCCTGAGTATTGAATAACAAATTCAAATTTGTTTTACCAGCATATAAACTTCCTATATTATTAATTTAACATGCTTTTGAATTCGACTTGCTAGTCTTTTATTTAGAACTTCTGCATTACAACTCTCAAAGAATGGAGCCTTATAGATTTGTGTATAGAAGATAGTATATGCATGTGTATGGGGTTCGTGTGTGTGTATATGTGTGTATGTGTGTTTGTGTCTTGCTGTTATCTTGCCCAAGTCTCCTGACAATTATGCTAGCTTCGTCAAGGTGCTTGGGTTATTTACTAAGCTTTTCCAAAGTTTTGAAAAGTATTTAAATGGCATGAAAATTATTTATACCATGGGCACTTAAAAGAACTGAGAGCCACAAAGCCATCTGAGTCCAAATTCTTTCTTTCTTTTTCTTTTTCTTTTTTTTTTTGATAGACTTTTTCTCTTGCATGTTTCTGTTTATTGTTCTAAAGAGATCTTCTACTATTTATTTATTTATTTATTTTTACTAATTCTATTGTTCTAAACATGACCATTTTAGTATAATTGTCAATATATTAGCTTATAGAATTATGATATAGAAGCAGCTTGTCCTAGTGACTCTCTGTGTTCAAGTTTAAGTTCTACTGTTTATCAGCTATGTGACCTCAGAAAAGTTTGCCACAGTTTTCAGATTTTTACAAATCTATAATAATAGGAATAATTATAACATCTACCACATAGGGGGTTTGTTAGCATTAAAAGTAAAATCTTTAGAATCAGTGTCACTTACAATTCATGTTGACTAAATATTAGACACCAATACTTCTACCTTCCAGTTCCTACTCTACACTGAGGGCTGTGTTCAAAGTGAAGTCCACTTCCTTATTCTCCTCCTGCTTTCCAAATGAATTTGGTTCACCCGAGCCCTAGATAAACAAAGTAGAGAGTTATGCTTTGATCGTGGTATTTTTTAAAGTAAATTCAAAAAACAAAACAGAGTGGAAATTTGTGTGTGTGTCATTATGGAAAATTAACTCAGTAATTGTCTCACTAAATCACACTGATGATGAAAAGAATTAGGATAGATTTTTCAAGGTTATATGAGAATAAGTACCCTCAATAGAAACCTAAAATAACACAAAGCCACCCTTTAATTCATAGATACATTTTAACATGTTTTGTTTCTTTAAGCTGCATAACGCTACATGAAACCTATAGATTTTTTTTTCAGAAATATTTTCAATGCTTTAAACTTTAATATGTGCAAGGCACAATTCAGAATCGAGAATATCTTTCTATGGTTAATTCTCTCTAAAACTCCAAAAATAATATTATATCATCAATTTAAATGTTAGGCTACATAATTTTAAGTGGTAAAATGAGGATATATATATATAGTCGGATATACTTGAATCTTATTATTTTTTTTGCATAGTTTTTTTTATTTAATAAATTGTGATAGAATGCTTTCTATACACCAGATATTTTTAGGTATTAGACACATACACACACAGACACAAATAAAAAAATTGTGGTGTCTGCTAATAGACAGAAAAAGAGGATGGCAGTGAAATTCATTGTGTTTTTTTGGGGGGGAGGAGTGCACGTGTATACAAATACTTATTATCCATTGAGAAATCAAAGAAGGCTTTATCATGGAACACATATTTGACCTGACGATGTGAAGGATGAAAATTGCCAACAAGCAGCTGGGAGCGGAGTGTGGGAGGGAAAAGAATTGGGATTTTATATATAAGAGGAACAATAATAGAGGAGGCATCAAGATATAGAGTCTATGCAGTTTCCTGGGTACAATTGTGCTAGAACGGAGCCAATTCCCCTGTAATTCTTTTTGAAGAATAGCTTTGCAGAAGGAACGAGATTGCTTCAATTTTACCACATACCTAACCTCTTTATGTTTTATTAAAAGAAAAATACAGTTAATGCCATGTCCCTGTGTTTCTGCTGTCTCTCATCTCAGCTGCCCCACCTTCACTCTGGGAAAGCGTTCACACAAAGCCGATGTTTCCTTACAGAGATAGAAATAAGCAGTCCTCGCTTAGAAATGAATTGCAACATTACCAGCAATTTGAACCAACAGACACTCCTAGCAAGCAAAGCAGCCTCAAATTAATTCACGTGCCCCGTGTTCTGCACATTAGAGATAGAATTTCACAGTGATGATAATAGAGGCAACATGCATTTTCATAGACTTTTATAATTTGTAATGCATGCGCGTGTGTGTGTGTGTACTTTATTATTATTCTATTTATGCCAAACGGTATATTGTAGAAACTAGAAGGTGAAGCTAGAAATCAGATGTTTGCTTTCATTTGACCCTATCACCTGCATTTAGAAATTTCTTCTCTGAACAAACTAAGGGTTTGGAATTAGAGAACAGGGCAGATATTGCAGGTGTGACTTCTACAGAACAATATGAAGGAGTTCAGGAAAACAGCAATTTGATGACTGTTCACACCATGCTTACATATTCCATCGTCTCTATCCTGCCTAACATCACAGTTTTGATCATTGAAAAGCTAAACTTTATCCTTTTACTTGAGTATGTGCAAGGTTTTCTGGGAGCCTCAAAGTTTTTGGTTCTCCATTTTGAATGATTGATATTGATCTTAATAGAACGATCATCTCAGCTTCTCCTTTCCTTCCTCCCCCATTTGCTTCTGCACAGACATCTTGATTAGACATATTTCATTGACTTTTGCTTTGTTAACATACTCTTTTCTCTACTGCCAGGTACTGAGACCATAAAAAATGTATAAGTAATGAACCTTGTCCCCAAGAAAAATCATGCAGTTAGCTAATCAACAGCTATTTATTAGTATTATTCTCTGTGACATAAACCGCATACCAGAGATACAAGGAAATATTTACAATTGTCAGATGGATTGAAATTACCCTGATTTCTATTTCATCCCTATTTCTTTAAATATCATAACTTTAATGGTTGTTTTGCAATTGCCCCCCTCCCCTCAGAACCTGTCTAGCCAAATATGTTTTTTAAAATATTTGTCATTTCTATTAGAGTCTAAAATCATTCATCTTTCTCCCTTGGGAAGTATTAGGTAAAACTCTTCTTTTTCTTTCTGGATTTATTTGCCTTAAAGTCCTGTGAGACAACATTAACTTTGTAATTTTCAGAATCTCTATGAAAGTTTGTTGACATTGCACTTGATGGTCTACTTACTAGAGTCGGGAGTTATGGTTGGTGTAGCTCTATAGTTTAGCTATATAGCCCTATATTTTAAACTGACATAATTGAGAAACTAATTATGACATTTTAAACAAGTAGTTGGAAGGTAGAGGTCATCATATCTTTCGAGGTTAAACTTGGGGAAATTTCTCCACTTAAATGTTCTACCCAACTGCTTTCAGAAGCTATTAAGCATAACATTGCTTTCTTGAACCATGCTAGTCGACCATAGTGCCACGTAATGGGGGGCAGCAAGGAAAGAATGAAAGGTTTCCCACTGCATCCACAACTACATCTCAATCAATCCCTGTTGAACAGAAATATCTAAAGAATATTATTTAAAAGCATATGGAATTCTCCAGTCAACTTAAAATGTAGATTTTTAAGCCTATTGCTGCTTATCTATTGTATTGCAAATCCCAAATATTTCTCCTAATGGCCTCTGGAAATGTTCTATAATGAGAAGCAGATTTTGGTAATCCACATCATAATCAAATTACGTTTGCCAGAGTCTTTCATTTAGCAATTATTAAATATACAAAGCCTAATTTGATTGGTAAAAAATGTTCATTTCAAAGCCACCTTGATTGTCAACTGTCAGCCACTGATATAGAATGACTCATTGTGGGACACAACTAGAATCTTAAAATACTAATGGAAGAGTGCATAAATGGAATTCAAAGAGGTTTCAGATCCATTAAATACACTAAAGCTTACTTATAATGTGCCTATACTCAATGTGTTTCTATACAATAACTAAAATCACTAAAAATTGGAAAATCTTGACCAATGACCCAGAAAGTATTATTTCTTGCATTTAGAGATTTTTTCTTCTTCAGTCATTGCCTTTCAAAAAGATGATATAAATTAATCTGTTTCCAACCATTTCATGGCTTTCTGGACGAGGGTAGGAATATGTTAATAGAACCAAGCTGGTGATAAAATTTCGTCTGCTAGAAATGGGAAGCAATAAGACAAAACCCAGAATACACAGACCGCTTTACCTCAATCACACTTGGGGCTAAGGGTCTTGCATCTCAAATTTCTGCTGAAACCACAAAGATGAAAAAATAATAGCAATTGCCATCCCTCACATTCTGAAGAGAGGTGATGGATATATCATAACTGACTTAAAAGATAGCAAAGCCAGACCTGTGACTCTCCATCTTCATCAATGAAAAGACAAGTAGAAATTTAAAAATGATCCAGTAACTAGAGTCAGCAAGGTAATGATCTATAAGCCTAAAGGTATGCCCTCCTTCTTTCTTCTCTTTGGGAGAACAGAGAATGAAATGTCTTACATGCTTTAAGTTATCTATTTAGAGATGTTTCTGTTGCAGATGTTTTAAAGAGAATGCTTATCACGGGAAGGTAATGGATTAGAAGACAAAACTAAACTAAAGTTCCTTTCAACTCAAAGGATAGAATCTAGCTTTTTTAGTATAAGGAGGACACGACAGGCTATACAACTAGCTGAGGCTCAATACTCCACCATCCCAATTAGGCATATATAAAATCAGTCCACAGATTAAGACTCAGTATCTTCATCAATAGCTGAACTTTAACATTTTTAAAAACATTAAGGTGCAACTGCATCCTTACTTAAATAGAAATAGAATAAGATCATAGTTTTTAAGATTTAATTTTAATTGGAATATAAATTTAGTTGAAGATATGACGCATTTTATTAGTTTATTCCCTCTTCTTATCTTGACAAATTTGTTACAAAAGAATAAAATTTCATGGAAATTCAAGGACATTATATTTCCAGTTTAAAGGGGAAAATCTCTATTATGTTCTTCTTCTATGAAATTAGTGTATGTATTTGCACGTTTGTAATGAAGCTTGAAGACCTACGTAGGTTCATCAACTGTAATAATTTCCCAAAATAGAAACTGAATCTGCAATAGGGTATGTCATATAGAATAAAAGAAAAATTTCAAAATCATCAAAATTTTCACTTCATAAGAAACCATGTGGTAATTTTTCAAAGAACAAGCATTACTGCCATGGTTGGAATTTTCCTTATCAACTCATACAAGAGAGAAATATATCAAGATTCAATCTTAGAAATTCCAAGCAAATAATGACATGATACGTGACTGGCCACCTTTCAGTCA
>NW_011888813.1:7794487-7796006 GCF_000151845.1 Pteropus vampyrus
CCCCTTGAATTCTTTCCTGATTGAGTAAATGGGAGAATCTAAGACCCTCTCCTTTTTCTGCTCATGAAGAAGCTGAAAATAGGCTTTAGTCCCTTAAGTTGGCATCCAAAAATGAAACAAAAACTTTTCATTCTTTGTTCCTCTACAGTTTTTTTTTCTTTCCCTTTCCTCTCCTCTCCTCTGCTCTCCTCCTCTCTCTCTCTCTCTCTCTCTCTCTCTCTCTCTCTCTCTCTCTCTCTTTCTTTCTTCCTTTTTTTTTCTTCTTTTCCCCTCATGGGTCAGAAGTATAGAGTGCATTATTAAAACAAAAACAAACAATAAAACACATGGACAGTGATAAATACAAGAAGGCTAAAGAATCACCTTGGTCTTTACCACAAAAGATGAAGTCAGAAAGCAAATGGATCAGTCAGTATCTGTTGGAGTTTCTATACGAATGTAAAGATGAATAGTGAGAGAGCAGCAGTCTTTGGATGCAAACTCACTGGATTTCCAGTTTTCCTACGCATCAATTGTGCCTAATATCTATCTTGATTGTTTTGGGGGAGAAATTAAAGTGCTAATGAAAGGATGTAAATTTCCTGGAACAGTATCTTGCACAATGTGGATATACAGAATTGTGATGATGGTGTTAGTATTAATAGCAGTAATAGTAATGATCCTAGTAGAAAAAGAAGCAGAAAGAGTAGGATAAAATATATGAAGCATCTGGGACCTCCTTACAATAAAAGGTAACGTCTCTCATGAGGCTTGACAGACCTCCTTTCTCTTTCGCCCTAACACTTCTGTAGAGACATATGATTCTCTGAATTCACTATCACATCTGGTACTGGACCTATAGGCCTACACAGTTCATCGTCAGAGGCCCCACAATGTAGAGATGTAGGCCACGGTCTGTGACTAAAGCAACTTTCTGCAATCTACTATGGGACAAATAAAGTGAAACTTGGAATTTGCATTCCTTGGTAATGAACATGGCTTGCTCAGCTCTCTGAGAACAGCCCTGGAAGATCTCCATGCACATGGTAACTGCCGCCTTTTAAAAACAGTCTCAGGTAATAGCAACCATCTGGATAGGGCTCTGATCCAGGGAAAGGACCGGCAGCACTGAGGTCCCAGGAAGACAAATCCAGCTAGAGCAAAGTATAAAGAAGAGAGCTCAACTTGAAGATAAGTGGTTTGGACCACACTCCGTTGGAAAGAAGGCGGTAGGCTAGAACGAAAACACATGAGAGAAAATGCAAAACTTATGATTTGCAAAGACAAAATTGGTGCGCAAACTCCATACTTTAAAAATGTACAACTATTAAGAGTCAATATTAACCTACCGTCTTCTTTTTATTTCTGATTAATTGTGAACAGATGTCATTAGGTTTGTGTCTGCATATGCATAGCTTTTATAGAGTAACAAATAATGCATCTCCTGTGGTTGATCTGGATGTTCTCGAGTTTACCTTCAAATTATTAGTAATCTACCAATAATAGTATTGGTAATTGGATCAGAATGGCTGAGACTAAG
>NW_011888813.1:7796896-7800167 GCF_000151845.1 Pteropus vampyrus
GTAGGCTAGAACGAAAACACATGAGAGAAAATGCAAAACTTATGATTTGCAAAGACAAAATTGGTGCGCAAACTCCATACTTTAAAAATGTACAACTATTAAGAGTCAATATTAACCTACCGTCTTCTTTTTATTTCTGATTAATTGTGAACAGATGTCATTAGGTTTGTGTCTGCATATGCATAGCTTTTATGGAGTAACAAATAATGCATCTCCTGTGGTTGATCTGGATGTTCTCGAGTTTACCTTCAAATTATTAGTAATCTACCAATAATAGTATTGGTAATTGGATCAGAATGGCTGAGACTAAGGCTCAAGCAGTGCCAAATTCTATGCATTTCTGAATTCTTTCAAAAAGACAATTAGAAAAAAATTGGGGCAAAAATATTCAACTGTGTACGTTGGCTTAAATGTTTGCATAAATAAACATTTCTAAGGAGAAACAGACTTTAAAACATGAGATTTAAAATCTATGCTAATAAGACTTTTTAAGAGTGAGACTGGTCAGCTAGAGTTGCCTAAAGCATTCACCAACATTCTTAAACTTTTTTTTTGAAGGTTTGGAAAGATTTAAAGGGTAACATGTCGATGGGTATAAGCCCCATGGCTAAGAGAAGAATTGTGTTGGAGTTCATATTTTCATAGCCTTGAATGAATCTTTCATGAAGATTATGGAAGCTACTCATCTTGCCTCCATTTTTCTCTCAAAGAAATTCATCTATTCAATTGTCCATTCATTCATGTTTTTAACAAATAACTTAAGCTCTTTATATGCTAGGCACTCTTCAAGTTGCTGCTAATTTAAAAATGAATGAAGAAGACCATACTGATGCTCTCTAGTTCTTATAACCTAGTGATAGTTACCAAACAATCATCATCATCAACAACAACACAACCAGAAAAGAAATAAAGAATTCCAGAGAGTGACAGATATAAAGAGGGTGAGCAAGAGGCGCTTACTAATGAGGGGAGATCTATGTTGTGTAGGATGATCAAGAAAGGTCTCTCCAAGAAGATGATATTTCATGAGAAATCTAAATGATGTAAAAGTGCAGCTCAAGTGAGGGGAGAACCTGTTGTCAAAGTAGTGGGAAGAGTAGTCTTTTACAGGAAAACTGTCACCAGATGTTGCTACATAGTTTGGGGTGAATGCTAAAGATTGGTGTGGATAAGTTAGCAAACATACTCCATCACTTATTTTTCTTTTTGGTCTGACATTCTATATATCCTGGCCACAAATCCACTTATACCTCCATCAACCACAGGAAAAAAATATCGCTTGATTTCCTGGTCTGAGAAAGTTGCACAAATTCATGTGCATCAAAAAGATAAAGTTTAGAGTTATGTCCTAGAATTAATCAAGTGCCTGAAAAATGCAAATGCTATAGGACTACAAAGAAAAATTATCCCCTTCGAATTCTTGTTTCAATATTTATCTACATGGGACAATGGTTAAACAGAAAACTGTACATAAAGTCCTAAAGACAGAATTGCTCTAAGTGCAAAAATAAGTTTGAGACAACTGAAAGTCAATTTTATTGAGCGAGGGTGAGCATTAAGAGATATGAGCTCTAATTCAGTTCTGTATAACACATTAAATTATATGGGACAGAGCAATGCAAGTGCATTTTGTGACATGCAATAGTTTGCCACGTAAGATAACATATATAATGAATTCCCAAATAGGTATTATTGTAACTGAGTATTTGAAATTATTTTATTAATTATAATAATGTATATCTTATTTGATTCTTACTGTGTTCTCTAAGGTTAAATGGCCAGACCTATTACTGTCATTTTAAAGATTGAGGAAACCAAGAATCGGGTAGGTAAATAACTTTATTTCTTTTTGGCAACTATTTATGTTGCTCTTATAAATGATGAGGATACAACTAACAAATAGCTAAGTTTTCTTCTCTGTGAAGCTCGAAGCTCGTAGTCTAGCAGACAAAAGAGATAAATGTAAAATACCTCTGAGACAATATGATATCACTGTGGAGTTATGTACACAGTGCTGTGAGGACACAGATGAAGGAATAACTCACATTCGCTGAGGACCAGGGAAGGACAGGTGCCTGCACATAGCATTGATATAGGTAGCATACCAAATGGGACCTAAATGAAGTGGAAGAATATGAATGAGAAGAAAACATAGTCTTAACAGAGTCCTTACCACATGTCTGATTCTGTGTTCACTAGCTCTTCAAAACAACCCTGTAGGTAGAAATTAATATCCTCATTTTATAGATTAGGAAATGAAGCCCGAGAAAAGTTAATAATCTTATTAAAGGTAACAAAGTTAGTAAGAAGTAGATTTTGGATTTTCTTTCAGATCCTTCTGGCTTCCTGGGCTTATTGCACTGCTCTGCCATATTTTATTCAGCTAGGACTCAGAGAAAGGATCACAAGGAAAGAAAGAGGAGGCTGTGGGCAGGATCGGACTAGGTCAGCAATAAGGACGCTGCCAGATCTGAGCCTCTGTGGCTTTAACTGATTAATGTCTTGGCATATGTTCTCAAGAACATGGCTATTTTTCTACAAGAAGAAAAAAGAAACATGAACCATGAGGGCATAAAATAATGACTTCTGTTAAAATTTTACTTTGTTATCTAGTTGTTATGAAATCACATATCTGTATAGAAAAATATGACCTATATCATGCTTTGGTCTCTTAATACACCCCCCCCCAAACACTCCCTAGGGATTGGAGTTGTCGGATATGAGGTATAAAGTTCTTTTTAAACATTTGACAATTTGGGGGAACAAACAAGTTATTTTATTAAAATAATAACTTTATATGAAAGTAGATATAAAATTTGGCTACAAAACACAAAAAGAAGCTTGGCTACAAAACAAATAGGTCCTGTGGTTACTATATTGAAAAATGGAGGTGTGATAAGCAAAAACTGAAATCTAGGCATTGTATATAGCTCAAAGTAAGTCCTACATATAATATTCTATATGAGCAATCACTCTTTTCTCAAAGCAGGATTTTATAATGATGAAAAAAAAAAAAAGCTCTGCAACCTGAATATCTGTATTTAAATAGCAGTTTCATTTATAATCTGCGTAAACTTGCAAAACACAAATTCTTTGTACCTTGGAGTATAGTAGTTAAGAGAACAGACTTTGAATTCACCAAAATCTGAGTAGTCATTCTGCATCTGCTGCTGGAATGTTGTGTATCCCTTTTCTGTGCCTCGATTTCCTCATCGGTAAAAGAAAAGTAATTAGTTTTTTAGATGAAAGACATGTTAAGTACTAAGAAAAG
>NW_011888813.1:7800704-7816663 GCF_000151845.1 Pteropus vampyrus
AAGAAAGAAAGGAAAGAAAGAGAAAGAAATCTGGAAAGAAATTTGATTACCACAATAATAGATGTGGCATATCACTGTAGATGATTTTGATTACAATAAAAATCTTTTAAAATATTAACATATAACACTTCTAGATGTTTTCAATATGGAGCATTTATATATAAATAATTGTGCTCGATATCAGGAGAAATGCAATAATATCTATAAAAATAAAAGCTTTCTTCTGAAATTTCATGTCTGCCTTTAATTCATGTTTTCTTTCTTTTGTGGATGTTGTTGTTTTTGACAAAATAATTATGATAATCCATTGCTCTAATGGATGATCATTCGAAGTTATGTTACCTAACTCAGATGCTATAATTCTGCACAAATGAAAGTTGAATTAATTTTCTTTCCTCTTGTTAATTTCAACTTAGTTAAGTTGGCTGTTGTCTAAGACACTGCTAATGCAGTGAGGTATGTGTCTAATGATACCACTGATTTTGAATTGGACATGGTTAATTTCATCAAATGTATTGGGCTAAGCATTGCAGGGCTTAATTATGAAATTGACAAGCAGTTACAAAATTTGACTCAACAGAGATATCTAATGATGACAGCTCTGGAATGTTAGAGATGTCAGAGAATTTTAACTAGAAATGCTATTCTTATAGAAACATTCATTGAATGCACAGAATCTACCTTGGATCTCATTAGAAATCTGTTGAGATTCATAGAAACAAAATGGGCAAGCATATCGATTAAATGTTGCATGCTGAACTTGTATATTTGTTGTGAAGACAGAGAATCAACCATTCCTTTGAGGTTAAAAAACCAGTGTCACTTTATATCAGAGGCAAGGAAAATCAACACTCTCCAAGAAAGATTTCTTATGAGTTAATAGTTCCATTGTCCTCCCCACCACACTCATTTGAAATGAAGCTGCCATATGAACAAGAGATAAATACTGTACTCTGAAGATATAGACTTATCTCAGACTCACAAACTGTGTATCATTACTATTTGTATCCGCTTGTTAACATTTGCTTTTGCCGAAAGGCAGGGCTGGCGATATGACATCATGATACTATGATAAGACATTGGTATGAAAATTATATGACTGTGATTTCCATGTGACTGTGGTTGGAAGTGGAAACATTTGCAGTCGTGATTAAGGCAATCATTAAATGTAGGGTGGACAGGGTTAGGACAGGCATAGAAGAGGGTATGTTGGGGTGGCAAAGCTAAATACCTGGGAACACACTTGGGGAAGAGAGAGAAGGCTGGAATGCTCGTGGAGTGCGGTCATGGCAGGTGAGGGAAGGTACAGGAAAACAGACTGTGGAGCCACTTCCATCCTACACAGGGTTTAGAGCAGAATTCCAGTTGGCCAACTGATTCTAGGACTATTTGATTCTGAGCAATGTGCAAGTCATTTAAGATATCGGTGCTATAATGTTCCTCTGTGCAGGAGTCTATGAGGAATTCTTATCACAAAGAGACTCCTGTCAATCTTTAAAAGTTTAGGAAAGTAATGGAGGGGCAGAAGTTTGGAAACCAAAAAGAGAGACATGGGGTGACAACACATGGTAAATCTCTCCCATTCTAGATGGAAATACAGCAGCAAAGCCAAGCTGAGGAATTCACTGTGAATGTGTGTTTCCCCACAGGTGAGATTTCATGATGCATATACAATTCTAAGGCCCTGCATAGATGTCATTCTGTATTTTATTTTTCTCACCCCTCAACCTAGACAAAGAGAAGGTGCTTCTTGAGAAATAAGAGAATTATTTAA
This sequence comes from Pteropus vampyrus, assembly GCF_000151845.1. Classification (NCBI taxonomy): domain Eukaryota; kingdom Metazoa; phylum Chordata; class Mammalia; order Chiroptera; family Pteropodidae; genus Pteropus; species Pteropus vampyrus. Next base: position 7,802,479 of record NW_011888813.1, read on the forward strand.
GAAATGATGTGCTGGTTTCTGCAAGAGGCTCTTCACTGTTTTCACTCTCAACAAAGAAATATTTGTCTTAATTTGGGGTTAGGGAGTGGGATGCAGAGAGTAGCTAACCTGCAAAGACTTTTGAAATTGTGAGTGCTTTTCTTTTCTTTTATTTTTTTTAAGTTATACTGCAGTGCTTCTCAGCTTGAGATTGCCTTTGTCCCCCGCCCCCACCTCCAGGGGATAATTGCCAATGGTCTGAAGATATTTTGGTCATCATAACTGAGGAATTGCTATTGGTATCTAGTGGATAGAGGTCAAGGATATTGCTAAATCCCCCACAATGCACAGAACAGCCCAGGCAACAAAGAATTATCTGACGCTAAATGTCAATGGTATTGAGGTTGAAAACCCTGAGTCAGATTGAACAAACTCCATAAAAATCAAGACATTTAGACTCAGTGGAAACACTAAAAAGTGCCCTGCCTTCCTCACATTCTTGGCTGGATGATTGTGTTTCTTATTAAAGTCTTTTTAAAAGGAATATGTTGCAAGTGTTCAGTGAACAAATTCAGACAGGGCAGTACTAAGAGCTAGAAATTGACTTTGGCACACTTCACAGGACTGTGACTGACTTTGTTTGTCACATTATCATTGGATTTGAAAGTCTAATATGGCATTTGCATTTGTATGATGCATCACTTGCAGAAACTGTGTCTAGATTTTAGTAACTTATAGTTCAAAGGCCATCAGGATATCTCTCCTAGATATGGTATTTCATTCATAAAGGACTGCAGGGATGAAGAAATCCAAAAGAAACTAAAGGTATTATCTTGGCAGAATTGCTTTGTATAACAATTGCACAATATTGTGCAAATGGGGAATTGCTTTAACAGTTTCTTCTTTTCTTTAAAAATTCTGACATGCTTCCTCCCTGCTCCATGCCATATTTTGATTTTTAGTCTGATGCGATCTACCATTATTCCACTGTGTATACTTGCTTCATAAAGAGACTCTGCCAGCTTGAAAAAAAGAAAGCTGTGTAAAAGATTTGTAATAAATAAAATACTTTACCTAATAACAATAGAAAAGCTCTTTTCTCAGTGGAGCTGGCATAAGTTGGTTGATGGAAATGCTTACAGATATATTGCTACAAGGAAATATAGACACATTCGCATAGGGGTTAGTGGAAGATAAGGACACATTACTGCAACATATGCCTTCCTGAAAGCAGATCACAGTGATGAGAAGTGCAAGAGCTAAATCCTTGGTTTATTAAAAACATCTCTTTCCAAAGGACAAACAGGAAAATTTCAAGTCATTATGATAAAGTGTTTTTGCCTGTTTATAAAACTGGGGTTTTTAGTAGGTTGGTTATGAATTTTAATACCTACAAAAGGGTAAATGTTTTTGTTATAGTCTCTCCAGATAGATGATAGATAGATAGAAAGATGATAGATTAGATAGATAGATATATAGATGATAGATAGATAGATAGATAGATAGATAGATACATAAATAGATAGATAATGATAGATAGACAGAGAGATATTGCTATGGATACCCTTGCTCTGTCAGATATGTTTCATGCAGTTTCAAAGCAGAGATGTGACTGTGACATTTTCTCAGGATTCTTTCCTTCTTTTCTGTTTATTTGTAAGTAAAAGGGCTCTTCTTAAAGCTAAGATCTGAAGATGTCTTGAAGTAGAATTAGGTATCCTTTTCAGCCTTGATGATTTTAAAAAGAGTTCGTGCTAATACACAGGTTTCCCTGCAGGGGGCAGGTGGCCGGTGGCCGGAAGTTTTCAGGTTTTGTGGAAACCAGCCTGAGGCATTCTCCTTTGATTGATTTAAAGGCAAATAGACATTGTTGCCGTGGAGGACAGTGACATCCCTTCTGAAATTGCATTTTCCATTTTATCCCTTCACTGGAACCTTGAGAGAATTTTGTGTACTGGAGAATGAGTCTTCCTATTGTATTCTCCACCTCTCCCTGGGGAATGTTTAGTCATAAGCATGAAAGTTTGGTAAGAAAGAAAATAGGACTCCAATCTCAATGTGCATTTTTGTTACTTTTGTTAATTCAAGCAGATCCGGTTTATACCCATAGAGACATATAGAATGAATTCTAGATCTCTTAATAATAAAAAAGTTTTACATCAAGGTGATAGGATATTTAGCAGCAAATATAGGCTTAATTCTGCACTAAGCAGTGCCAAGTTATACCAGTTTCTTCATCTGACATTTGGGGCTAGATAATTGGTTAGGGGAGAGAGTGTCCTACTCATTATAGGGTGTTTAGAAGTATTACTGAACCCTACCCCCCCAGTTAGCACCTCTTCCTTTAGTGACAATAAAAAATTTCTGGGTTCCCAGATAATGCTGATGATGCTCATCCAGGACACATTATGAGAATTACTGTATTAAGGGATATATAGATTAAAAGTAGAGGTTACATGGAAAAAAATGCTTCAATGTCTGTGTGGAATTAGACCTAAAGTAAAAGAGATAGGTGCTTTTATATACATACGAAATGTTATATATTATATAGTTTTATATTATTGAATTTAAAATTTTAAATTATTATTTAATAAATTATATATATATACACATCAATGTACACATCAATGATATGTGTGTGTATATATATATATATATATATATACACACACACAGTGTACACATCAATGATATATATATATATATACATATCATTGATGTGTATACTGAATGTTCCAGGTTTATAACATAGCTTATTGCTGAAAAATTATTAGCATGAACATTGCATACAAGCCACATCCAATTTAGCTTTTGAGAAAAGTAGGAAAGAAATCCAGAACATTATAGGAATTCAATAAAGGTTTACTCATAAAATTACTTATCTAAAGTTCCAAAGGCATGTTCTTTCCACTGTGATTTAAATCGTATTTTACTTTCTATATCGCTTCTGCAGGAGTAGTTTTATGACCTACACTCCTGAATTATTTGTATTCCTTCTTTTATGGGAGGTAGGCATATACCTATTTCTGTCATAAACTACTTCTAACTCTTCTAACAGGAAAGAATCTACACTCAAAATTCTGCTCAAAGCTGGTTATTGCCCGGAAATGGATGAAACTATGCTTCAGAATTTGCTGGTCTCTTCATTACGTGTTCTTTTTGTCTTCTTGAAATTCTCCCTTCCTTAGTAGTTGTAGATACTTTGTGGATCCTGGATTTTAGTCTTGTCGTCCTAAATTCATCAGAAAACCATTGAAATAGTTTGCCCAATGTTGATCAGCTCTGAGGAGAGGCTAAAATGATCAAACTTACTTGACATGAAGTATTGGTAAAAGATGCTTCTGTTTTAAAGGATATTTACAACTTGCTACCACTAGCAAATTTTGAAACTATGTATAGTGATACATGTTAATGACATTGTAGTAATCTTATATAAAAATATCAAATCATTATATTGTACGCTTGAAACTAATATAATGTTATATGTCAATTATACCTCGATTAAAAACAAAACAAAAAAAGAGTGGGAAAAAAAAAAGCACTGCTAGTAATCACCTGCATATTTCTCTTCTTTCTGTTTGGTGTTCTGCTTCTTGTAATATCAGCTGCAGATCCCTCCACTCTATTAATCTATCTGTCCCCACTCATCAACTGACACTCCCTATTTATGAGATTATAGTCTTGTTTTTGGAAAGTTCTATCCCAGCCATGTTCTGTGAAATGCTCATGGCTCCCCTCACTGACCACAAATCCCAGACACAATTATACTAATGCCAAATATGCTCCAACCTCTTGTCTTTGTCAAATTTGAACCATCCATCAGGCTGCTCCTGAGCTTTTCCTTTGTATAGATATAGTGGTCATGGGTCCTGGATTTTTTTGGACTTTGCTGGTTTTCCCAGTTCTTTTGTTCTCATGGATGCCTTTAAATGCCATATCCTGTTTACTGACCTTTTTTTCCTTGAATGGATTCTATAGAACTTTGCTGAAAAACTGGTAGTTCTTCATAAGAACAGCATCCTATTCATTTACATAGGATTCAGTTTTAACCCTTGGTCATACCCTGCTTTACCTTGTTATTTACTATTTTGGGTGTGAGTCTTCTCTTTTCAAAAGCATTTTGGACTAGTTTTGATCAAGGACTCTATTTTATACCTATCCTTTCAGCATCTTGCACTGTGCATAGTTAAGTGTTCAAAAAACATGCTGCCAATTCAGTAAACTCTCAATTGCACTTGCATAGACCCCATTTCTTCTTCATTTCAGTAAGTTAGGTACCAATAGTCATGAAATGAGGGAAGGTTTTTTGGATTGGAACTTAACTCCTGAATACCATCAAATCACAAAATCGATTCTTTTTGTATAATTGGCCCTGGATGCTTTTAAACCATATTATTTTTTTCTATTGTATTAACGTTTATATGTTTCTTATAAGATGGAGATTTCCATATTTTCTAATTTCTTAGCAGTTAAATTTGCGGTCCAGATTGAGCCCTTCCTTATATTTTACCATCAATGGTTTGTGCGTGCACACGTGTGGGCCTGCACATTTCTGAGATCGATGAAAGATGAAAAGGAGGTGAAAGGGGAGGGGAGCTCAGCATCCATGGGAGGTTTCAGGAATCTCTGGACTGCAAAGCAGAGCCTGCAATCATTTGTCTCATGTAGACTCGGGCTCAGAATTAATGAGATAATTTTCTGCCCAGGATTTACTGGCTTTCAGAACCTGGGGGAACTTTATTTTTCAGGCAGTGAATTATCGGACCAAGGATGATTATCAGATTTATTACAAATATTATTCTACACAAACGTTGGGAATTGAAGTGGAACATCATCTAGTGCTGGCTTTCTGCCGATTTGGAATGAGAATAGTAATGAAGAGAATGTTTAGTATTTATTGCGGTAAATGTTTATCGTCAAAGCTTACTGAGTAGAGAGGAATAGAAATTTCATCCTAGGTCTTCTCCTGTAAATGATTGCTCTGGGGTATTACTTTGGAGCATCAAAATCTATTGGTGGCAAGGTCGTAAAAAAAGGAAAAAAAAGAATCAATTTAAGAAGCAGTATGGTACAGTTTAAAGACCACTGGAGTAAAAGTATTTTTTCTACTTAGTGGTGAGTCACCTCATTGCTCTAAATTTGTCTCCTCACCTACATTCTGGAATAGTCCTAACTCAGGTCCTATCAATATCACTGTCTTTCTAGAATAATCAATGATAATGTCTGTGACTATGCAAGGCAAAATATATTTATTGTTAGTATGTATTCTTTGATGGCTTTTTAAAAATACGGAAATAATCTCAGTGAGTAAAAGGCTTTGACAAATTCTAAAGCTTGCAGTACTCGCTGTAGCAAATAACTAAGCAAAGAACCCTCAGGATCCATGAGCTGGGTACTGAATGCAATTCAGCCTCTGGGTCTTAATGAATAAAATCCTCTCCCAAGCACAGACTGCCAAGCAAATCTTTTGACACAATTCTATCTGGATTTGACAGCCAATTTGAAAGTGACTGTCTGAACACCCCCACCCCAAATTTAATTACCACTGCATCTGTTGCGATGCAGCTTGTGATGAATAAGCTGCCACTATTGTGTTGTTATTAAGGTGTTGCCTCCCCTCATTTATCCTCAGGCAGTGGCTTTGCTTGCAGTCTGGCTGGCCATCAAACTCAAGCTGTTAGATCCCTCCCAGGCTTCCTTGCAGCAGCAAATGCTGGTGTCTGGCTGAAACGACCGCTGAGAGAGCAGTTGCTATTACCCATCCACTAGTCTCTGTAGGAATGGAAAAAAAAAAAAAAAAAAAAATGACAGCAATGATGATTCAGTGATTGTGTGCTGGTAACTCACAGATGATGTTCAGCTGTCAATACAACCACAAACTCTTCCGGAATGATTTTGCCAATTGCCATTTTAGCACCCCGATCTGTGGAAAGATTTGGCTCTCTTCTCTCTCTCTCTCTCTCTCTCTCTCTCTCTCTCTCTCTCTCTACATACACTAAAATCCAAGTGCTATAAAGGAAGTAAGGGAAGAAGGCAACAAGTCCAAATTTAAACCGATTTTCATTATTTACAAAATTAAGTTGAAGTTTCCATCATACAAAAATATGTTGTTTTATCAACTGCCCAGAGAAAAAAAGCATTTATAATTTAGAAAACTTATTTCTAACAATAGTATATATGCTCTATTTTTCTTTACAAATGAATGAACTAAGAATATTCTTAGATATTTCCCACATTACCTGTCTTTCACCAATATGTTATGCAGTTTTTTTTTTTAAGAATTTACTCATTGCATTTGATTATTCTGTCTACACAGCAGGAAGTGAAAGGCATTCATGTTGATGTCAGTTTAAATGAAATGTCTTTGAAATAAAAGTAGACCTATGCATTTCTTTTTGTCCTCTCATGTTTACCGAATAAAATAATAATGCTTTTTATTTTATCCATATAGGTACTGTTCCATTTATCTACTTATTCTTACAGTCGTTTGACCCCTGGAATATCTTGTATATAAAAAGAATCATCACTTTTTGACATTTTCAGAATTTCCAACACCAGGATCTCCAGAAATATATTGGCAAAGTGCAATGAAAAACGAAGCTAGGCTTTTATGTTTTGGTTTTATTTTATTTTGTTTGTTTTTAGTCATTAAAGCCCCCTAAGAGTTTTTTGAAAAAATATATCACTTAATAGCTACAGACGAGAAATTTGGAGTCAGACAGAACTAACTGGGTTTTAACTCTCTCTCTTCTACTTACTGATTATGAAGTTTCAGGAAGGTTATTTTACCTCCCTAGAGACCCTTTAGCACTTATTGAATGGGGACAGTGCTCCTTTTTTATATGCTTGTTATAAGAATTATATGAGATAATATAAAGGGCTAAGCAAAATAAATTAAGTAATCAATTCATGTTTCTTATAACGGTACAATTTTTTTCTAGTTAGATGATTCTTGGAAATGGGGTAAGACAGATTTCAGTTTGTTAGATTGATGTACCAGTACTGGCTCAAGGATCTTGATGATGATTTTCCTGGTAGGATAAATCTATGTCATATTATTATAATTTTCTTTTTAGTTTTTCTTACATCCCCCAAAAGCTATCCTATACTATCTTTTTATTGTTGATTTCATTATGACGTTTATATGTTGTCTTCTAGTATTTCTGCTTACTCATGGTAAACTTTAGAATATCAGAATATAAATCTAATGGTGATAGGAAATATAGAACTAAATAGAGCATATAGGAGACAAGAGGTAAGAATTCTTGACATCTATTTCTAGATGCATCGTTGAGTTGCTATTTGAATGTAGACAAAGTCTTCAAATGAGCTTAAATGAAAAGCCATCCTTATCATCAAATCCATTTTTAGGCTTATAAAGACAGTCGTGTAACTTCAGTAGTTGACATTTTTTCAAGATAGCTGCACTGACTGAGGTTTCAATTGCTTCTTCTAATATTTTCCTTTCCCAACAGTAATGTGGAAACAGTTAAATTATACAAAAGAAGCTTAAGTATAGAGTAAAACTTTGCTAGTTTCAGAGTTGCAGAAAAGAGGGGCACCGACCTAACAAAACTCATTTTATTTTAAGAGATTTGAGAGAAATTTACTTCACAACTCTAAAATAAGTGTAATAAAACATTAAAAATAAAGCATTTGTTCAAACTTGAGGCACTTTAAGGATAATAATATTGTATTATTATCCTTATGAAAATGAGTCCATACTTAGGATTATTCAAAATAGTTGATAATGGTGAGTAAAGTATGCTTGCAAATGATAATGGTACATATATGAATTAAGTGTGGGAAGAATGTTGTCACATCTTAGGAAGTTTGAGATGATCCAAATATTTTGTAAGATGAGTTATAACCAAAGGATATTGAATAAATTATATCCTCTTGTTCTAAATCTACAATGGCTGACTTGAAATGTCTCAGCAAACTAAAAGTGCATTGTCTCCTTTTTAAATTGATGAACCATTTTAAACGTATATTTTGACTACTTGTTACCAAGTCAATTTGATCTCTTTCTCCCATCTTTAAGTAAACTCTAACCAACAATATGTCTTCTAGGATTCAGCTTAAACAAGGCTGGCATCCAGTGATCATAAAATACAATCATATGGTAGTCATAATAGTAAATATTGTTTAATAATATAATAATATATAATCTAATAGTACATAATAATGCGCCCTTACTAAAACTCAGGGACGATGCTATGATAATTTCATGTGTTATTTAATTTTATCATGTGGATGTGAACATGATCACATGTGACACTGGATACTGCAGGAAACATCTACCTTTACGTTTGTTTTTTTTATTTTTTTTCAACAGATATATTGAGATATAATTCATCCAGTTTAAATGGATGTGATGATTCATCCATTTAAAGTGGTCCCTAGTTTAGAGAAGGTGGTTGGGAGAGGGTTGCATGTAGAAGAGGCACGTGAGAGGAGATCAGCACGTGAGCAGGACGGATGTCAAGCTAGGCAAGCCCATAGCTTGGCTGGAATGAGAAGCTATAGAGAGAGTTTTATTTTTATGCTAATTATTATGAGCTGTCTTCGGAGGATTTTAAGGAGAGCACTTACATTTCCGAAAGGCCTCTGGACTGTTATCTAGAGGAGAGGTTAAAAAAATAGGTGCTTTTCAGTGACCTGGGTCAGAGACAATGGTGGCTTGTACTAGGAGCCTAAGAAATGTGAAGAATGGCCAGATTTGTGCCAGATAAAACTCAATTGCAACTAGTTTTTCATTCGTTAATAATTTCTGACCCAGTAAATGTAACATATCAGCTGTGTGTGATTAGTCAGTGTCATAGACCCTGAATAATTAGTGTCTTGTATGCCTTGCCCTTTTCTTAAACCTGTTGTTTTCTGTGGATCAGTAGTTCTCAAAAGTTACCATTCATAAGAATTCCCTGTAGGGCTATGAAAACACAGATCGCAGGGCCCTTCCCCCACAGTTATGATTTTAGTACTCTTAGGCAGGGCCTAAGGATTTGCATTTCTAACAAATTCCTAACTTATAATAATGATAATAGCCTGGGGACCGCACTTGGAAAATGACTGCTTTGAATCAGGAATTGACTTTTTTTTCCATAAAGGGCCATTTAATAAATAATTTTGACTTTGTTAGTCATAGAGTCTCTGTCATAGCTGCTCAATTCATAGACATGTTAATACATAAGAAGAAGGCAATATGTAAATAAATGAGCTTTGCTGTGTTCCAATGAAATTCATTTACATGACAGAGGCCAAGGCCTGCATTAGACTGTTTACTCTATTCCTTGCTACCTCCATCTGCCAATATTCTAATATATACATTTAAAATATATATAGTCACACACACACACATATATATACATATATATATATGTGTCAATAGTAACATGTTTCTTAATATCTCAACTCTTTATTTTTTTATATCTTGCTGATGGTATAATAAATTAATATCTGGTATCATATTATGGAAATGTGACTATTTTATAAGTGCTTGATATTTTTTTGAAAAGTAGAAAGGCTAAAGGGAAATCATTTTATAAACTATATGTTAACTGTGAAGAGCCAGAATACATCACCAAGGTTACCTGTTCTGTAATAACAATTTTCCATTGTAATCACTTCTCTTGTTTTAAGAATAAATCCATTACAATGTGCACAAAACAAAACAAAGCGGTAAGGAGAGAACTATGTTGAATAAAAGTAATATATTTTCATTTTGGCCAACTTATAAATATAATGAGATAAATAATAGAAAATATTGGTGAGAGTTTGCTGAAATGTTTATGTCCTCTCGGTCGGTTTTTCAGATTTCTTTTTTTAAAGAATGTGGAAAAAATCGCTTCTACAGTTTTCAGTAAGACCGATGAGTGTTTGGCAGTTTTGTTAGTTATTTGCAAATCTACAAAATATATGTCTCATAGCTGTCTTGTTTCAAAGTAATACATGCAACTAAAATAGTAAGATGGGCCATTTCACGGGAACACTAAACAAACACTGCAGTGTCATACATAATGTTTTTTACTTGGCATTTTATCCTGTTTTGTAGAATAAAAATATTATTACCTGATGTTTCTTTTCTTCACATTTTAAGATGTGAATGCTGAGGCTTTCTCATTTATTTTGCAGATACCTCTTGTGTAGTTACCATTACAAGTCAAAGAAAACTAAATAATTTAGGCAAGGTGACACTGTATGTGTAAATAACAGTTCACAAATTCAAGTCCATGGACTCTGAATTCATCCCTTTTAGTGCGCATTGTCGGTTTCATGGGTACTAAAGAATCTAGTAATAGGAGAACATGTAGTGCTTTTCTCAATGTAAAGTAATGTCTCTCATGGGTCATACAATGCCTAAATATGGGGTGTGGGCCTTGATATCTGAATATGGCTTTCAGAAAAAAAATAATGTTTCAAACATTTCTATTTAAGTACAAGACATACATGGAAAAGTGGATAATGCTAATGCACAACTCTATGGATTATCATGGTACCTAAAACAATTACCCAGAAAATGGAATATCACCAACACCACAGAATCCCCTTGGTCAACGTCTCCCAAATGTTATACCCATGTTTCTGGCTTAAGCAGTGAGGTGGATAGTGATGACGATATTTTCTAAAGTAAGAGACTTACAAGAGGAGAAAGTTCATTTGAGAAAGATTATTTCTATTATTTTTAAAATAGTCTCTTACTGAGCCAAAAATTTACCTTTTTCTATATCAGTGTTTAAAGTCCTATTTTTAGCATGAATCAATCAGTCAATAAAGAGGCATTTATGGAACATATTACCACTTTGTGTAAAGTAATGGTGGGGACAGTAAAAATAATTGTGTTCTTGCCTTAATGAAACTGTAATCCAGTGTACAAAATGAAACCAAATAAACATATGGGAAAATACTAACAAGGACTTAGCTCTAGACAGAAAAAACTGAGTGTCCTGGGAGTACTCATTCTGGTTCTCTGAGTCCCTAAAATTTCTATTCTTTTTCTCAGCCATATCTCATATTCCCTGTAGCTCAAAACAGTGAATCTAGGATTCTATCCGTATCGAAGAGAAAACTGCCCTTGCTGAGTAGTACAGGGACTGGCTGAGCAATATATTCCAGGAAGAAGTTCAAAGAAGGGGATCTTTGGTGATTTGGATAGGAAATTCATTGATTCACTCTATAGCACCTATTTATTGAGCAGCTACTGTGCCCCAAGGTCTGTTGAATATAATTGGGAAATCTTAAAAGAGGACAGGAGTTAATATTAGAAACCTGAAGAATTGTATGCATCTGAAACACATTAGTGGCAAAGTGATTGTTTTGAGGGATTAAACTAAAATCCACATTAACACGCTTTGGGCACTATTCAAAAGTTTATTAAAACTAAATATATTTCAGTATTATATCAAGTGTTAACTCTAAATGCATGGATAATATTTCCCTTATGTAAAAATAAAATAAAAAAGAAATAAATTACTTACTGATTGGCTTTAACAGATTTCAACTATTTTCTAAGGGGAATTCTCTTTTCAAATCATTATTATGACCACAAATTAGGAATATGTAATTAATTACTTTAATTGCTATATAATTCTGAGTAAATCCCTACAATTGAATGAATAGTATTATGTATATTCATTTTAGTATTTTCTTTGACCTTTTAATCATTGTCTTAAAATACAAAATCATTCTTAAATTTTAAGTCATTTTGAATATTACTCTGCAACTAAAATTGGAAAGAAAAACAATCTTTTGAACGAGGATAACATATCTTCGTTCAAAAGAGACAAGGATAGAACCATCCAGCAACTCCCTGATGATAAAGAGAGATGAATTAGATAAATCACAGAAGTTAGGAACATATACCTACCAAAGTGCGTTGCCTTCCATATTGCTAAAGGAAATTTTTTTTACAGTTTTAATAATTTTTTTTTACAGTTTTCCTTGTGTTGCTTTAATCAATCTGGTTTAACTGCCTTAATGGATTACACTCAAATACCTCTCACTTGGCTAAATAATTTTACCGACTTACTAGTTTGGACTTAGTAGTGACGTAATCCCACTAGTCAATGATGGAGGCTCATGGGTTTATCTGTGATAAATAAAGAAGCTTTCACAAGTACAGCTGACATTGAAAAGAAAATAAGGACAAACAAGGACCTATAGTGTCAAGAATCCATAAAGGTTAATTTTAGAATTTTTTTTTTTTTTCAGAACAAAGAAAAGAGCTTAGACAAAACTAAAGAGAACATAGCTCTTTTAAAGTGTGCTATTCAAAGAACTCAGGAACCATGTCATCTGCTCTCTCCAGGTCAATAAGACAAGAAAAAAAAAAAAGCCACTTATGCTGCCTCCTTAAAGTGTTTCTAGGATCTGAAAATAGAAAGTGGATATCCCTGGTATATGAGGCTTCCTATTGATTCCCTTTCTATCCTAAGCAGCCATCAAAAGGTATACACGATGAATACTAAATCAGATGAAAAAGGTGCATGATTGCATATTAGGTGAAAATATAGTTTGCAAAACAGTGTATAGAATGTGAAACCAATTTTGTAAAGATAGTGTATGTATGTGTGACTAGACAGACACAAAGAGAAGGGCTGGACTTGAAGCAAAATCCTGGAAAAATATATCCTACAGAATAACTAGTTATCATCTCTATGCAATGAGGTTATGGGTGATTTTATTTTTAATTGCAGCCAATATAATTAATGAGTTTATTTTTTTCTTTGATAACTATGTCTCACTTTCATAACTTAAAAAACTAATTGAATTCCTTCCTAAGAGTGTCAGCTTGTGACTATAAACTAGATTGGCCAGTTCCCAGAATTTAGACAAGGAGGTGGTTGGAGTTTTGAAATCAAAGCACAGATACAGGTCTTGAATTAGACATTAAAGTTAAATGGAGAAAAAATAAATTCCTAAATTATTAATCAAACTCGTTCTGCAAAAAATGGGCACTACAAATTTGACAGTGTCCAAATAGCCTCAATAGATATCATAGTATCAGTAGTTCATTTTAACTTGTAGTTATGCCTAGAGAATAGATGGATTCGAGGACATACATTTACACTATTGTGGTGATATGTAGAGAAAGATGCCCCAAATGTAGTATTTTTGTCAATAACCAGTGAATTAGAAATATATATCTTTCTCCTTCTCCTCCCTCCCTCCTTTTTAATATAGTGACCTTGGATTATTTCTTAAAACTTTCTGTGCATTAGTTTTCCTCATTTGCACATAGATATAGCAGGTTTGAGAGTATTTTGGGCGGGGATTGGTCCATGCTTTAGGCATTATTTTATGTATATACCATGCACTCAAACCTTGAATCCTCACAGCAGTCCTAGAGGTAGTATTATTGTTATTTCCATCTTGCAGATGAGAAAACCGGGGCTCCGAGTGATTCAGTTACATGACCAAATTTTCACAACTAAACGGCATGGGAGCCAGAACCCAACCCCAGTAGAGTCCACAGCACCAGATTGCCCAGCACAGAGTAAGTGCACAATACGTATTTGCTACAGTCATTCTGGTTTTTATCAGACGTTTAATTTCATCCTCCAATTTTGTTCGATTCAATTTGCTTTCCTTTAGTCAAGTCATTCACTGTGTAGTTAGCCATAGTCCCTCTTGCTCCTTATTGTCTCACACTAATATACCTGATGTGCTTGGACCCAGAAGTTTGTTTTTGTTTTTGTTTTTAAATAATTAGGTTTAGATTACACATACTTGGCAAGACTATCACAAAAGTGCTGCTGTATTTTTATTGCACCCTATCGCATGGCAGACAATTTTGATTTGCCTCATTTCTAATGTTAGCTTTGCTCTCTTGATTAATAAGGTGTCTGCCAGGCTTATCCAGTATAAAATTACTATTACTCCCTACTCCCTTCGTAATTAATAAGTGTGTGTGGAGAGAGAGATATTCGAGAATATGTAAATATTACTCTACTCATCGTTTTTTAAATTTATTCTTTTATTCGATCTATACCACCATAGATTTAAAAGATTCCTATATAATTCCGTATTAAAAACCATGCCTATCAATGTTTTCATAATTATTAAACTTTTTATTTTAGAATATGTTTAGATTTACAGAAAGTTTGCAAAAATAGTAATATCAAAGTTTCCACATATCCAGTTTTCTCTAATTTTAACATCTTACATTACCATGATACATTTCTCAAAACTAAGAAATTAACATTCA
>NW_011888813.1:7816713-7821452 GCF_000151845.1 Pteropus vampyrus
TCATTCACTGTGTAGTTAGCCATAGTCCCTCTTGCTCCTTATTGTCTCACACTAATATACCTGATGTGCTTGGACCCAGAAGTTTGTTTTTGTTTTTGTTTTTAAATAATTAGGTTTAGATTACACATACTTGGCAAGACTATCACAAAAGTGCTGCTGTATTTTTATTGCACCCTATCGCATGGCAGACAATTTTGATTTGCCTCATTTCTAATGTTAGCTTTGCTCTCTTGATTAATAAGGTGTCTGCCAGGCTTATCCAGTATAAAATTACTATTACTCCCTACTCCCTTCGTAATTAATAAGTGTGTGTGGAGAGAGAGATATTCGAGAATATGTAAATATTACTCTACTCATCGTTTTTTAAATTTATTCTTTTATTCGATCTATACCACCATAGATTTAAAAGATTCCTATATAATTCCGTATTAAAAACCATGCCTATCAATATTTTCATAATTATTAAACTTTTTATTTTAGAATATGTTTAGATTTACAGAAAGTTTGCAAAAATAGTAATATCAAAGTTTCCACATATCCAGTTTTCTCTAATTTTAACATCTTACATTACCATGATACATTTCTCAAAACTAAGAAATTAACATTCATACATTTCTGTTAACTAAACTCTAGACCATATTTTAATTTCACCAGTTTTCTTTATTCATGCCTTTTTCTGTTCCAGAATCCAATCCAGGATAGCACTTAGTGTTTAGCCCACTTAGTCATCATGTCTCCTTAGTCACCTCTGATTTATGACAGGTTTTTAGTCTTTTCTTTTGTTTTATGACCATCACATTCTTGAAGAGCCCTAGTCAGGTATTTTACAGAAAGTGCCTCAATTTTGGATTGCCTCCTGTATTCTTATTATTAGACTGGAATTCTGGGTTTCGTTGAAAAATACCACAAAGGAGACATGTCCTTCTCCTTGCGTTGTATCAGCAAGTACGTTATATCAACGTGACTTATTATGGGTGATGAGCTGGTTTCTACAGGCTTGTCAGTGTTAAGTAACTATTTTTTGTTTTTCACACTCAATTCATTAGAAGAGAATGTCTAAGTTTATTCCACAATTTGCTGACACTTCCTTAGAAATTTGAAACCTTTGGTTCCTAGAAAAGCCCAGGAGAAGGGTACATCTGGGACATTACAACTTTTCTGCAACAGCAGCCACTCTCCTTCAGGCGTTGACCACGGAAGGAGGGTCTGCAGTTCCCCACCCTGTTCTCTGTACTTCTCACAAAAAAGAGCCTGTGAATGGCTCTCGGATCTGCAGTTCCTAGAAGTTCTATACTTCCATGATAGCCCACACTCAGGCATTAGCAGTTCATTAACTATTTGAGCTAAATCTGCTTAGCTGCTGATGCCATAGGTCTTCTTTCTTTGCTTTGCCCTAGGAGAGCTAATAATACTTATGTTTCATCTCCTCTGGGGACACTGGCTTTTCTTACATTGCAGGCTACATGATTGCCCCATCAACTCAGCTCTCTGATGCAATTATGAAGCTATATTATTTGTTTTTGTATTTTTTTGTTGTTGTTAAAAGACAAAAAGCTTTACACATCTGAGGCAGAAGACAAATCTCCCAAATAATTTTTATATTTAATTATTTTATTTTTATATTTCTTCCATTTCATAATTAAAGAATGATAAAGGTTGCTTTTTTAAAAGTCACTAGGTGAATTAAACTATAACAAAAACAAAAACAAAACAAAGTGAATGCCCTAGAGAGTGAACAAAAATAGGCCAAGTTTGGAAGATTTTTAAAATTTGTGAAAAATGAGTGTCTCATTTGTTCAGCTTAGCCTGAAGGTAAGCCACAGTTGTTTGTACTGCAGTATGGTTAAAACGTCAATATATAGGCAGTAAACAATTAACCAATGTAATTAAAAGAAAATTTCCATTACAAAGTTATTACTAAACACAAAATACTGAGTAAGAATTTTACTAGAAGATGTACAAGACTGAAAGACCCTCCTACTTTATAAACTTTAAAATATTGCTTATAGAATGTAATACTTCTTTAAATGAATATATATGTGCTTGTATATATGCATATATGTTAGTATATATAATAATAGAGATAATGTGGCATTAGCATAATGCTGAAGAATCCAGAGATAAATTCATAGATATATGGTCAATTGAATTTTCACTGATGTATCAAAATAATCCAACAGAGAAAGAAAAGTGTTTTAAACCAATGGTTCTGGAACAACTAGGTATGTTTATGGAAGAAGAAACCAAAGAACAATGCCCCTTTCCTCTTACAATACAAAACTGAACACAAAATAGAGCAGAAATCTAAATGTAAAAATTACACCGATTAAATAAACTTCTAGAGGAAAATGTTCCATTGGACAATGAAGTTTTCTAGATGTGATATGAAAAGCATTAATCATAAAACATAATAACTGACATTTTCAAAATAAAATAGTTTAGTCTTATAAAGATCCTGTTAAGAAAACAAAGTTAAAAGACTTAGAGAAAATATTCACAATACATCTGACAAAGGACTTTTTTCAATAATATGTAAAAAACTGACAAACAAAAAGACAGACAACTCAATTTTAAAAAGTGTGTAAAGTATTTAATATGGCATTTCACAGAAAGAATTCCTCAATGATAAATAAGCAAATGAAAAGTTTCTCAACATTATTAGTCTGTTAATAGGAAAATGCAAATTAAAATCACAATGCAAATTAAAATCACAATTACTGAGTGACTAATAATTTTTAAAAAATTGGTGTGAATGTGTAGCAACAGGAGCTCTCATATGTTTCTAGAAAGAATATAAAAATGATACTATTACTTTTTTAAAAAAATTTCTGTGCGAATTTTTGAGTGGGCACGTTTTTTATCTTGAGTGGAATTACTGTCTCACGGTAACTCTAACCTTTGATAAACTGAATGATGCAATTACCTTTGTAACTCCTCTAAAATTTTCTCTAAAATTTAAAAATATATTACTATAAAAACAACTCCTTCAACTTGTAGATATTTACTCAAGAAAAATGAAAAAAATATGCCCACGCAAGGTTTTACATGAATATTCTTAGCAGCATTATTCACAATAGGCAAATATAAGAAACAGTCTGAATTTCCTAACGTTGATTGGATAAGCAACACATGGAATAACCATACAATAGAAGCATCTCAACGTCCACATAACTGAAAGAAGCTGGACCAAATAGAATACATAATGTATAATTAGATTTATACAAAATTTTAGAAAATTTACACTGATGTATATTGTCAGACAACAGATCAATGGTCTTCTCTGTCTGATGTGGAGAGGAAGATGGATTAAAAAGGGAAATGAGAAATCTTTTAGGAGTGAGGGAAATCTGTATCTTAATTGTGGCAGTGGGTTCACGAGCATATACATCTCTCATAACTTATTGAATTGTACACAGTTTATTTTATGTAAGTTATACGTCAATAAAGTTGATTTGAAAACACATTGTTGGATCCAATAGATATGAGAACTCTAGCTATAGATGAAAAACGGGCATTCGAAGCAGTGAAAAAACATTAACTTTGGAATAGAAATATATGTATTCGCATGCTGATTATTTATTATAGCAGACTAATTATAAAATTCAGAAAGTTCCTGAACCCCCTTTTCACCTTCTGTAAAAGGGAGACAATGTGTACGGTCAGACTTGCCCTGAAGCTAAAGTGAAACAAAATATGCAAGATACTTAATATATAGTAGATATTCGTTTCTTTCCTTTTACTTTTTAACACTATTATTTTTGTTTTCCTTGAGTGCATCCTGACTGTGATTTCAACTGACTGGGAGAGATCTCCTACTACATAACCTAACCTTTCAAATCAAAATATCATTTTTTATTTAACTCGAAATATTACATTTTTCCTTTTTTACCATTCACATATTTTTATTGGCAAAATGTTATTTCCTTATAGAATGATGAATTGCATTATTTTCATGGAGGAAAATAATGTTTATCTTTTGAATTGCATTTGAATTGCATGAATAAATAAGAATGTATAGAATAATAAATTTTAAATGCCCCAAACTACATGATAATATAGTATCTACATTAGTACATGTGGTGAAAAGCAGAGAACATCTTATATTAAAGAAAGAACACATTTGCATGCCTCAGTTGCAGAAACTGACTTCGTTTCCTCTGAAGTCCTAAATACATGCTTTCTTTGCTTTCTGACACTTCCAAAATGATTTTTAAAACAATTCGCAAACTAGTTGCTAAGCAGAATGTAAGTACTGCAACATGTTAATGTAGAATATATGTGGGATTTAAATCCTCAAAGCCAATTCATATAGAAAGGAAGCAATCTATGATTCAGCATCATTTAACCTCACTTCAAAATGGAATAATGGAGCGCTACTGCTCAAGAAATTATTAGTAGGTCCAGCACCCACAAAAAGAAGAATTTATTATTTTGATTTGCTGATCAAGGAGGGGGACTCTGACATCAGTCGCTTAGGTAAAATATTTTTGGATCCATTGCAGACCCTATGATGTATCTTAGTCTGTCAGCTGAGACGTTTCTTTTCTGTTTAAACTACATTCTCATTTACCCCTTGAGAAATGCCTTAATAAGCAAAGGTTTGTTTTGTTGTGCTTCACTCTTGAGTGTGTCACAGTTTCATCTAACACGAGCATGAAATAAGGTTCAGAATGACATTGCTTCTTTTTATTGATCCCTTTCTATATTCTTTACATATACCACACTTAGTTCTCATGGGT
>NW_011888813.1:7823167-7825945 GCF_000151845.1 Pteropus vampyrus
ATCACCCCATTCTTCTGTCTGGAAAATTAATACAAGCCTCGCCTGAGTCAAGTTACAAGACAGTGAACTTCATCCTGGAGACAAAGGTAGTAAATGCCTAATGTGCCTGAACAGATCATTTTGACAGGCAGAAAACTACTGCCAACAACAAAGTGTCCAAATAGAATTATAATTATAATATATTCATGAACAAGACACATTCGACTTTTCTTTCTCATCTAGCCAGGAAAAACAAAAAGAAACAATATCCCATTGCTCGCTCAGATTATACAGTGCTCTGCCCACAAGCAGGCTCAGCGCACATTATTAATTTGCTAAATCAGCATAAGCAAATGACTGCTTAATAAATGGATTCATAGAGTCTTCTATTCACTGTGGAGAGAGCGCATTAAGATCACTTTCATAAGAGGTGTTCACAAATCTCCTCTTTCTGGGCATAGAGTAAGAATGTAAATCCCTGCCCCCTTTGAAGTTAGGTGTGAATTTACGACGGGCTTTGGCAAATGTGAGCTAATGCGATATATCACTGCTAGATGGAAGCATAAAGAAACAGTACACCACTTGTACTCTGCCACCCGTCTGCCATGGTAACCACAGGACGACTCACCGAAGTGAACGTTCGCTCAGTGGCTCGGCCTGGTTCCTGCATAACCGCTATTCCCTGAGCCCTTCTTTTGACCCAGTAGGATGGATATATGATCTGAGGGAGACATATGCTTATTACAAACCATTGGGATTTGAGATAGCAGAGTCATGTTGTATCTGGTTGACAAATTAAATACTGGTATACTCCACTTTCCTCATCTTCCAGATTTTATAAGTCTTCCATTTGTTCATCATTGCTATGGAATAAAATCCATATTCCCTGGTATGGTATACGATACTCTCTCTAGCCACATCTTTCTTCTGCATTCTAGTCTAGTCACTGGATCTTTATAATGTCTCCATCAATCTAGTAATTAAAACAATATTTCAAGGTAGTTTTAACTTGCATTTCTATCAGTAAGAATAAGCTTGACCATCTTTTCTGATTTATGAGCCATTTATCTTTTATTCCCTGTATGTTTCAAAAGGAAAATCTTCAACACTGTAAAGATATGGCTCAATTATTTTCATGTATGTACTCTTATTGACAGTCTTGGTATCAACCTTGATTCTTATTTATTCACAGGTGATTTTTTGGTAAGGTTTTAAAAGTTTCATTTTGATAGTCTTAAATTTTACTATGATATACATTGTATGTGTATCATATATAAGCATATATACTATATGTATACTATGATACACATATACACTGATATATCAGTTACTATGATATACACTAATGTCCCTGTTTAATTCTAAATATATCAAATAGTAAATCTTTTTTAAAAAATTCTGTAACTATTAGGTCTTTAATTTTTGAAGTATTTCTCCCTGTGTTTATTTTGATCAACTGTGAAAACTATTCTAAGAATGTTGACACTTCCAACCCACAGTTTTTAAACATTTATTTTATATTTCCTACCATTTAATTTATTTCTAATGTCTTATGGAAAAATTCTTTAAACATCCCTTTTAACTCACTGATTTGCTCTTCAGCTGTATCGGCTCCACTGTTCAACTCTTTCATTTTTTTCTTTCAACTATTGTAGGTTTATTCTGGGTTATACTTTTTGAATCCTTGTTTCAGGTTCATCTTTTCAATATTCTAATTTCTTTGAAGATAGTAAATTTGCATATTTTCAATATTCTAATTGCTTTGAAGGTAACAAATCTGTTTCTATGCAAAATTTATTTTGTCTGCTTCGTTAATTCCTAAGAATACCCAACCTCTGAATTTTCTATTTTACTAGTTATAACATTTAGTGATATGTACATAGGGTAAGACTTTCCAGCCTTAGCTCATGTCCCTTCTCATGGATTCTAAGTGGGTTGGAGACATGCCTCATGGAGCTTTAACACTGCTCTCTGAAACTTACTGTGGCTTAAAGGTTTTTGAGAGCTTGCTGCCTCAGTTGTATTTGCCTAGCCCTTTAGATATACAGAAATATATAAGAAAGATAACATTTTCAGGAGATAACTAGCCCTTCTGCCTCAGATATTAACTACTTTTATCACACTGGAAGTTTGATATTTTCCTCCAAACCTCAAGTTGGTGCTAAGATATTGCTGTTTCTCTGTTTGTAGTGACCACATTCAAGCACAGATCCAGTCAAGCAAAATGTGAGATTAAAGGCACATCAGTAGACTTCCCTCTACCTTGTTTTTGCTTAAATTGTTCTTCCTTTTGGACCACATTTTTTTTTTTTCTGTGTAACTTACTATCTTGTTAGGTAAATGAGATTTCTCATAGAAACAGACATAGATCTCAGGAGCAATATTTGCTATCATATGTATTACATTGATTTAAGTTTCTTCTTTAATTATATACCCAAGTTGCTTCTTGTCCATGTGTATTTAAAGGCTTACATCTCATCATTTGCATGCATTTAGAATTAGTGGGGAGGGGTTCTCTTCATCAGTGAAATCTGCTATGTTACTTACCAAAGATGTATTTGACTTTTTAAATTATATTTTAGAAGTTTCTATGAGATTAGGAGTACAGGGAATTAACTAATTGATATTAGTAATTAAATATATCATTTTTGGCATACTTTACTTGGCATACTTTATTTAAAAACAAGCTGTCAAAAACATATTGTTAAGAGCAGAACTAAATAAAATTAAAACCAGAAAAAACAGTGAAGACAGTCAGTGAAACAAAAAGCTGATTCTTTGAAAAGATTAAAAAAAAAA
>NW_011888813.1:7825995-7835064 GCF_000151845.1 Pteropus vampyrus
AAAACTATTCTAAGAATGTTGACACTTCCAACCCACAGTTTTTAAACATTTATTTTATATTTCCTACCATTTAATTTATTTCTAATGTCTTATGGAAAAATTCTTTAAACATCCCTTTTAACTCACTGATTTGCTCTTCAGCTGTATCGGCTCCACTGTTCAACTCTTTCATTTTTTTCTTTCAACTATTGTAGGTTTATTCTGGGTTATACTTTTTGAATCCTTGTTTCAGGTTCATCTTTTCAATATTCTAATTTCTTTGAAGATAGTAAATTTGCATATTTTCAATATTCTAATTGCTTTGAAGGTAACAAATCTGTTTCTATGCAAAATTTATTTTGTCTGCTTCGTTAATTCCTAAGAATACCCAACCTCTGAATTTTCTATTTTACTAGTTATAACATTTAGTGATATGTACATAGGGTAAGACTTTCCAGCCTTAGCTCATGTCCCTTCTCATGGATTCTAAGTGGGTTGGAGACATGCCTCATGGAGCTTTAACACTGCTCTCTGAAACTTACTGTGGCTTAAAGGTTTTTGAGAGCTTGCTGCCTCAGTTGTATTTGCCTAGCCCTTTAGATATACAGAAATATATAAGAAAGATAACATTTTCAGGAGATAACTAGCCCTTCTGCCTCAGATATTAACTACTTTTATCACACTGGAAGTTTGATATTTTCCTCCAAACCTCAAGTTGGTGCTAAGATATTGCTGTTTCTCTGTTTGTAGTGACCACATTCAAGCACAGATCCAGTCAAGCAAAATGTGAGATTAAAGGCACATCAGTAGACTTCCCTCTACCTTGTTTTTGCTTAAATTGTTCTTCCTTTTGGACCACATTTTTTTTTTTTCTGTGTAACTTACTATCTTGTTAGGTAAATGAGATTTCTCATAGAAACAGACATAGATCTCAGGAGCAATATTTGCTATCATATGTATTACATTGATTTAAGTTTCTTCTTTAATTATATACCCAAGTTGCTTCTTGTCCATGTGTATTTAAAGGCTTACATCTCATCATTTGCATGCATTTAGAATTAGTGGGGAGGGGTTCTCTTCATCAGTGAAATCTGCTATGTTACTTACCAAAGATGTATTTGACTTTTTAAATTATATTTTAGAAGTTTCTATGAGATTAGGAGTACAGGGAATTAACTAATTGATATTAGTAATTAAATATATCATTTTTGGCATACTTTACTTGGCATACTTTATTTAAAAACAAGCTGTCAAAAACATATTGTTAAGAGCAGAACTAAATAAAATTAAAACCAGAAAAAACAGTGAAGACAGTCAGTGAAACAAAAAGCTGATTCTTTGAAAAGATTAAAAAAAAAATGATATCTCTTTAGCAAGACTAACAAAAAGGAAAGCAATCATATGTTACTAATATTAGGAATGAAACATGTGATAACCACTTCATACCTCATAAATACTAAAAGAATAATAATAATAAGTGAATACTGCACAGAATGCTATACACGAAAATTTGATAATTAAGATAAAATGGACCAATTCCTCGAAAATTACAAACTACCTAGTAAATACAACTCACCAATAATAAATTAACAAAAACATCCCTATAATTATCAAGGACATTAAATGCATATATTATAAGCTTCTGAAACAGAAATTTTGAGGCCCGGTTTTCAATGGAGAATTCTGCCTAACATTTAAAGAATAACACTAATTTACACAATCTTGTACAGAAAACAGATGAGGAGGGAACACTTTTCAACTTACTTATGAAGCCAGCATTACCCTGAATAAAAACCAGAGATAACAATGTAAAAAAACAACAACA
The DNA here is from genome assembly GCF_000151845.1 of Pteropus vampyrus. Classification (NCBI taxonomy): domain Eukaryota; kingdom Metazoa; phylum Chordata; class Mammalia; order Chiroptera; family Pteropodidae; genus Pteropus; species Pteropus vampyrus. The sequence goes on from NW_011888813.1 coordinate 7,827,800, forward strand.
GCAAAAACAAACAAAAAAACTATAGATCAATATGCCTCATAAATATAGGTGTAAAGATTCCTAATAAAATATTAGGAATTCAGCAATATGGAAAATGGATTATATACCATGACCAAGTGGGGTTTGTTAAATAGATGTTAGGGTAATTCAGTATTTAAAAAATCAACTAATGCAATCTACTATATTAACTGATTAAAGAAGAAAAAATACATGTATATATGTATTATATATACATAAAATTTTAAGTTATAAGTCTATAGCCATGCCATCCTGAAAACATCTGATCCCATCTGATCTCAGAAGCTAAGCAAAGTCAGTCCTGGTTAGTACTTGGATGGGAGACCACCTAGGAAGACCAGGTGCTGTAAGCATAAAAGAAAAAAAAAATAAATTAAATTATTTATACACACACAGAGTCTGGAGACTCAGAAAAGAATTACAGGCTGGAGAACCAGGAAGAGCCAATATTGCAGTTTATGTCCCAAGGCCATCTTTGTAGAATTCCCTATTGCCTTCCACTGATTAGATGAGGCTCACCCATATTATGATGTGTGATTCACTTTACTCCAAGTTCACTAATTTAAATGTTAATCTCATTTTAAAACACCTTCAGAGAAACATCCCCTCCCCCAAATTTGAATACATATTTAGGACTGTGGCCCAGCCAATTTGACACTTAAAATTAACCATCACAGAACTATTCACATACAATGTGATAATGCCAATTTTCTAGTTTTGATATTGAATTATAATTATGTAAGATGTAACCACTAGAGAAACTGAATGAAGGGTACACAGATCTTTCTGTACTCTTTTCAACTTCCTCTGCATGTACAGTTATTTCCAAATAAAACATTTTTTTAAAACCACACTCCTGCTATAAATGCAAGAGGAAGAAGAATCTGCCATAAACAGGGGAGGAAGAAATGAATTGAGCTTCTAATGAAATATTGATGACCATGTGTGGTCAAGTATGACATATTATGATAATGAGTCCCTTTGTCATGGTTATTCACTGAATGTTCAGGAAAGTACCCTAAAAACAAAGCAGAAGGAAAAGAGTTGAGAAAGCACTCTTGGAAGCATGGGGGTCCTAGCAAGGGCAAGATATCCACAGGCTGAAATCAGAGCAGAACTGAAAGGACTCCATTAGGTGCTCTCTAGGGGTGATAATGAGAATGAGGCAGAATAGCTGAGAGAATCTCCTCCCTTTCCCCCACACTCTGGAATTTCACTCAAGTAATACTGTGCCAGTTGTGAAAGCTAAGAGAAATCTTTCTATGGCTTATCAGTTTGTCACAGAAGCTAGGAGTGCTGCCCTGAGAAGTTTCAGGGATGTGACAGTACTTACTTAAGGACGGAAAGAAACAAGACAAAGGGGAAAGTGAGGATGGAGATCTAAGAGAATTTCCCAGGGACCAAAGAGTGGGCAGCTAGGTAACAAAGCAAACAAAGACCTTCAACAGCTCACAATGGAGCAGGCTCAGCTCTGGAGCAGAGGCCCTTCTGCCAACCAGCTTTTAGATTTTTAGACTCTGTTAGAGGGAAGGTCTTGATCCATCTCTCAACACATTTTATTGTAGTCATCCAAGTCTGCAGTGTTGCAGAAAAGTTGCAAAAATCAGACTGGTGAGAAACCAAGTAGCACTCAGAGAGTTGGAGAACTCAGGTTTATTATGCCAGTGGTCCCAGAGGAGCTTGCACTCTGAAGATCTGGGCCCAGAGCTCAGTTGCAACATTGCTTATACAGAACTTATTTGGTATGGGCTGATTGGTTAATTTGTCCTCAGATGGTTACAAAGCACAGGAGTTGCTACGGGTTGGAGGCAGTTACAAAGAGTTACGAAGTGCGAGAGTTGCTAGGGGGTATAGGCAGTTACATTTGTTGCTTAGACAGAACAAGCAAAAGGGAAGATGAGTCTTTAGTTAATTTCTAGTACGGCCTATGCAGCAAGCATATCTACAGAAGCAGAACAAAGAGCTGATTAGCCTTTTGAGTGAAAATTCCTCTTCATTGGCACCATTCATTCAGATTCAGTTCTGTTACAAATCAAATCCATTTGACTCCTACCTACTATTGTGACATGACATAAGAAAGGGTGTACCCCGTTCTGGAGATAAATATAATTTATTTTAGTTTTTACTCTTGTAGACAATATATATGTCACCTAATTAAAATATGTACTGATTACCAAAAATAGAGGCTATACCTATTTCAAGAAAATATTTTAGTTTAAAAAAAAAAAAAACAATAAATCCTAAGGTACAGACATACTAAAAGTAGAATTTTTTATCACAATGAGAAAAAAACTAGAAATAATTTAAAAAGTCAGAAGGAAATGCCTTTCCATATTGAAATAAAAGTAATAAACAACAATATATTAAACAACATTTAGGTCAAAGGGTAAATATAAAGACGTTTTAGAATTACTTGAAAATAAGAATAATGAAAATAGTACACAAAAGATTTTGTGGCATTCAGTTAAAACATTTGTAAGAAAATATAGTATTAAACACCTATATAAACAAAAAATGAGATAAAAAATAAATTAAGTGACTTAGTTATCCAATTCAAAAAACTAGGAAAAGAATGCCAAAGTAAATGAAAAGAAAGCTAGTATAAAATTTCATAAAAATAAAAATAGAAATAAATGAATTAGAAAACTGATACACACTAGAACTAATAAATACATGCCAAATTTATTTCCTTTGCAAATTCTATCATGCTCCCAAAGGAAAAATGTAAAACTAGATCAAATAGATCATTTTCTTTAAAAAATTACAGAAACAAACTCGATATACAGAAATTATAAGTAGATTAATTACCCTAGAAGAAATAAAGCAACTCTCCCAGTTGACTTCATCTAGGAATTTTACCAAGTTTTTAAAGATCAGGTAATCATAATGCTACATAAACTGTCCCAGAACAATAAAAAGGATGACCCCTAAAATTACTTTATAATATAAATATAACATTTATCTTATACATTGTGTAAAATTGATAAATTATAAGTATATTTTACTTACAGATATCAATGCAAATTTTTAAAATATAACACTAGCAAATAGAATCTAATAGCACATTAAAAATCATTCAAGGTAAACAACTGTAGTTAATGTCATTAATGCAAATGTAGTTCAATGTTAGGAAGGTCATAAATATGGTCATAAATAATATATCAATAAATTTTAAAATAGAAATTATCTGATTATGTCTAAAGATGCAGAGAAGGCATTTGTCAAAAATCAGCATATATAATGTTAAAAGTATACTTAATAAATAAGACTTGATACATTAACATGATAAAATATATATCTTAATCAAGCAAGCAGTTTAATTAAAAGTAAAAGACTATAGGTTTTCCAACTATAGTAAAAAAAAAAAAAAAAGACAAAATTATCCTCGTGACTGTCTCATGGTACCAAGAAGAAACAAACAAAAAATTTAGCATATAAGATCCAAGGCTTTAAGTCTGGAACTCTGAAGAGCTACACACTATGAGGAAGTATAAACCATTAGGAGAAGAGGTCTTGCAAAAACCACAAACTGGCCTTGAGAAAACTTAGGCCCCAACTGGATTAAAGTCATTGCTGTCACTCTATGTTCCTCGTAGAAGATACATTGAAGCCTTTAGGGAAAATAATAGCACTTGGAGATAGCAAATATATCCATATATTTCATATATAATATATATTTCAAATATATAGATGAACTGTCTCTCATATATATATTTTCACAAAAGAATTAAAGAGATTATTGTTTAATTGAAAAAATGCAAACAGATTTGTGGAAATCTTCAAAGATCATGTAACACAGAAAAGAATGTGAGAGACACAAGTGAAAAAAAAGACATGATGAAAGGTTTAGCATTCCTGGTGTCTTGGAAGAAAAAAAGAGAGAGAAAATAAGACAGAAGCAATATTAGAAGATATACGGCTAAGATTTTTCCAAAACTTACGTGTGACATTGGAATAGAAAGAGGAATTAGAATAAATAAAAAGAAAACCTATGGCTGTGAACCTAGGAACATCATAGTAACAATTTCTGGAAACCAGTTAAAAAACAAAAAACTCAAAAACAGAAGAAAGAAGGCATGTGCATACTAAAAGTCATTGCAACTCATTTTTTGAGGTCAACATAAACTTGGTACCCAAATATGACAAAGATAAAAATATTAATGGAAAAACTTCTAAAGAAAAATAGATGTAAAAAATTTTAATAGAAAATCAAATTTGGTTAAACATAAAATAAGTTATATGTCACTGCTGAATTGGGCCGATTTCTGTAATTAATGATTTGTTTATGTTTAAAATAAGCTTCAGAATAACAAAAAGTAGAAAAACAAAAATAAAATACATAATCTAAAAAGGTGCTGAAAATAACATTTGTTAAAATTCAAAACATTCTGTTGTAAATAATAGTAGCAAACTAGAAATAGAATGCTATTTCTATTTAAGAGAAAACATGGAAATTAGTAGTGAAATATTGAAAATATTCCCCATGGTTTCTGAATGAATCAAGAGTGACCTTTAAAACTATTTCTATTCAGTGCAATAGACAAGAAAGAAAGTAAAAATGGTATAAATGAAAAGGAATAAACTCAATAGGTATTATTGTCTTACGAAATATCTGTATATACAGAAAATACAAAAGGAAACGACTAAAATAATAGATTTAATCAGTGTAACAATGTCCTTAGATTCAGGATCAAATAAATAAACATAAAAAATGTGTGCAAGACCTCTAAGCTGAAAACTACAAACACTGAGGGAATTTAAAGAAAACTTCAATAAGCAATGACATACATCATGATCAAATATTGAAGTCAATATTGTAAACGTGTCAATTTTCCCAAACTGACTTGTGTGAAATCTCAAAACTCAAACTGTGTATCTGTGTGTGCATGTATGTGTTTCTGTGTAAATGTTATAATGATTGTTAATTTATACAGTTTCAAAGAACCAAGAAAAGCGAAGATAATTTTAACCAATATAATAAAACACAGGATTTACACTATCAGTTTTCATTTTATTATTAAAATGGAAAAACTATATGCATGCGGATTCACACATATATAGCCACTTGATATGTAATAGTGGTGACACAGATAAAAATCCTTAATAGTAAAATATGGGAAAAAATCAAAATTTGGTGACATTTGTTGGTAAGGCTGTGGAAAATAGACACTCTTGTACATTGGTGATAGGTGTGGAAAACAGCAAAACTTTCGTAAGGGAAAATTTGGTCATATTTTCCCTAAACAAAAGTGCATTTACCTATAAAGCAAGAACTATCAGCCCTAGAAATATTTTTCAAGGACAAATTGTCAAAAAAATACATAGAGCTATTTAATAAAGTACTGGATTTAACAGACTAAGGCACAAAATTACCTATCAAAAGAGAATTTTAAATTAATCTATAGTATATAAAGAAGTTGATTACTATGCAAACTCTTAAAACAAAACAAAAAAGTAATCTAAAAAAAGTATTTGAAAGAGTCAGAGAAAAGGAGTAGTTTATATTGAGAGGAACCATAAAAAGAATGATGTCTAACTTAGCCCAAATAAGTAAAGCCAGAAAATAAATAATTAAATCAATATGAGACCAATATAAATATTTGGAAATTTAGCAAGATACATTTAAAAACCCATGAGTGAAACGGACATCAATAGCAAAATCAGAAACTATTTTGAATGACGTGATAATGAAAATACATCTTATCAAACTTCATGGGAAGCAGCTATAGCAAAGCACAAGAAAAAATGTACAGGTTTTAAATGCTCATGTTGGAAATGAAAAAGGTGTATAATTAATGATAAATGCTTCTACCTTATAGAGCTAATTAAAAAAGAACTAAAGCCAAAATATGTGGACAGAAGTAAGAATCAAAATTTCAACAAAATTTTAATAAATTAAAAAAAAAGCAGAAAAACAATAGAATCAGTGAAGATAAAATCTGGTTTCATGAATAGATCGATAAAATTAGTGTTATCAGGAAGAAAAGAATAATTATCAAGATCTGAAATAAAAGATGTAGATATCACTATAGATGATATAGATATTAAATGATAATGAATATTGTAAACATTACACTAAGAACTTAGACGACATATATAACATGGAAATATTCAGTAAAAGAAACAATCAGCTAAGTAAAATATGTCAAACAGAAAAAGTTGAGAGCCATATGATTTCATTTCTATGTGGGATATAAAACTGAAAGCAACAAAAGAATAAGACAGAGAAACAGACTCATGGATATGAACAACAATTTTGTGGTTACCAGAGGAAAGTGGGGTGAATAAGGGTAAAGGATGTCAAATCTATGGTGATGGAAGGAGGTTTGACTTTGAGTGTGATACACAGATGTCGTATTATTGAATAACACACTTGAAACCTGTATAAATTTATTAACCAATGTCACCTCAATAAATTTAATAAAAAAGAAACAATTAGCAATACTGACTCAAAAACTAGATCTTCTGAATGAACCTGTATCTGTTAAGGAAGTTGAATTTATTATTCCTTTCTTCCTCTAAAAACAAAAACAAAACAAAACATCACCACAAACAACAATAACAAAACTGAGACCCAGATGGCATCACTTGTAAATAAATTTCTCTAAACATATAGAGAAGAAATAAAACAATTCTAAAATATGCTTTCCAAAAATGTAAGCAGAAAAAGCATTTCCCAACTCCAGTGTTTGAATTGAAAGAAAGAATTTCACTATAGATCTTACAGATTTGAAGAAGATAGTAAGGAAATACTAGAAACAACTCTATGCACATAGATTCATCACATAAGTAGACCAATTTTTCAAAGCCTATAAGCTATCAAAATCTATCCAAGAGGATATTACCCGAATAGCCCTACAACTATTAAAGAATTTAATTTTAAGTTTTAAAGCTACCCCAAAAGAGATCTCCAGGCCTGATATCTTTACAGGCAAATAATACAAACTATTTCATAAAGAAATAATACCAATTCTACACAATCTCTTCCGGAAAAAAAGAAGAGGAAGAAACAGTTTTCAAATGGCATTGCCCTGATTCCAAATTCAGACAAAATATTACAAGAAAAAAAAAAAAAACACTGTAAATCCATATTTCTTCTGAGTATGGAAGCAAATCTTCAAGGAAATGTTATCAAATTGATCCATTAATATAGGAAAAAGGACACTCTATCCTTTCCACATGGCATTCATTTTGTGTATGCAAAGTTGGTTTATTTTTCTAAAAGCAATTAATGTAATTCATAATGT
>NW_011888813.1:7835910-7839146 GCF_000151845.1 Pteropus vampyrus
CTCAAACACACGTTGAGGGCCATCTGTGAGCTTTAGCTGGAGCAATGGCAAAAAATGGCTCTTGGCCAGCCTCCTAGTTCTCACAGACCAGTAGTAACGATTCCATAGATTTTATTGTCCGCTTCCTTTTACTTTTGTTTTCTTATTATTCACCCTCACACTCCATTTACATCTTCTCATTTGGGGGAAAAAAAAAATCTTTTTATAAGTAGAATGTAGAAACCCCTTTACTCCTGGGTAGATTCACAGAGGCTACAAATTAGCCTTTCTTTATAGAAAATTTGGCCTCATAATAATAACTCCCTTTATAGAGACTTTGCAAAGACTTTTTCCTTTCCATGTGGTGTTCAGAGATTAATGGGAATGGTGTCCACATATTTGTGTTTCTGCCAGACTACACCACTTATCTGAAGCCAGTGTCAGACCCTTATGACAATTAATCACCTCTCCAGTCCCTGAAATAAAATCTGCATTGTACACTTCTTGGACTGAGGAAGGGGAAAGGGAATGGTGTGGTTTGGGGCTGCTTCTCATCATTAATTTTCAATTATGACTGCAAGAACCATCCCAGCTAAGCCTCAAGTTGGAGGGCAGGGGGTAAAATAGCCCCCAGAGAAGACTAATAAGGGCCACATGGAATGGGGGATAGCTGGGACTTATAAAATTTTTTTTTAGAAAAGAAAAATACTAAACAATTTATAAAATTCCTCACAGGGTGGTAAAAAGTATGTCCAAGCTAATTGGGAAAAGTCACATAAAGGCCATCCAAAAAGGCCTCCTAATGGCATAAATAAAAAAGACTAAGCTACATCTTTGTTTGAAGCTAGAATTATGAAGCTGAGTTTCTTACTAGTTAAGATAATTTGTTTCTGCTTAAAATATATATATATATTACTGCTTTTTCAGTTCTACTGACACTTCTTGCTCAGCCAAAGGAAAATGTTTCATAGTCTTTAGAGGCCTGCTCAGGAGACTTTCTGGTATGAAATGAGCAAGCACAGATCTATTCTTAAAAGAGAGAGAGAGAGTATCAGCCTTCCTAGTTAGACAAAAAGAATCTGAATATTGAAAAGCCAAATTCATGTGTGGTGTTTTGAATTTTAGAAACAGGTTTTTCATCTCACAACATTCTATGTTGTCAGTTTTATATAAATCTCATTTTTTTAACCCAAATAACTAAAGATCAAGAAACAAAATCACATGCTACGTATCATAGGTTGAAAGTGACATTGTCAGGATTCCAGCTTTGGTCTTCTGAACCAAAAAACACACACTTTACATAGCATTTTGAAGCTTTTATATCTTTAAGGATTGGATATGAAAGCATTCATATGTGTTTATTTTACATGAGCATGCAGACATTATTCTCATTAATAGAGAAAGCCAACACACACACATCATATTGGATATTACTCAGTTTTGGATTATCCTTTTTCTCATGCAATCCCCATCCCAACGTATTTATTTCATGTTGTTCTCCCTTAAGGAGGAATTCTTTATTATTAATGTTTTAGATGGGCTTATATCTATAACCCACTACAAATGCTCTGTAGGTCAGTTCATTCTGTTTCTAGTTGGGCTTAGCCAATCACACATTCTCTCTAACAACACTGAATCCTGAATGAGCAAAAGAAAGAACAAGTCTCCCTAAAACCTGAGACCTTGGCTGTTGTTCATACTACCTAACTTCTAGAGCAAAATCTTGTCCTTTGTCATTTCACCGAGCTTACCCTTCCAGCATCCTATCAATTAAGTGAATTCCTCATATTCTCTCAATACATTACCTGATCACCTGAGAAACTAATCCTCAATTTCTATAACTTATATCTATAAGTTATAAGAACAACTTCCTTATTCTTCTGCAAGCTTTGAATATCCAAGGATGGTGAAGACAGTAGCTTCATTGTAGTGGTTGTGATTTCAGGTTCTAATATAAGAAATTAATTTCTTTCAACTATGAAATTAAGTCTTGACTCAAGACATTGGAGGTATGCTAGACAAACTTCTAAAACATCTCTTGGAACTTTGATGCAATGCTCGCATACCTCAACACTATTATGAGGTGTTTCCTCCTTTATCCGTTTGACTCAGGGCATACCCAATTTATATGTACACAGAGTAACTTGAATACACAGTTAGAATTTGATGAATAATGGAAAATTCAAAGGAGAGAGGACATTGAAGGTTGTTAATGCTTACATTTAAAAACTTCAATGCATGAAATATGAGATGAACAAAACTATCTTTCAGTCTTTCCTTTACAGACCAGACCCAAGAATCTTTCTGTTACTGAATTATACTTATGACTTTTTAAATTGCACATTAGTTAAAAAATTTACAATAAAAGTTATTATGCTTTATAATTTTTATTACTTTGTGAGTAATATTTTTAGAGAAACTTCCCCTTTATTAACCAAGAACCTGAAATAAATTCTAGGCCTAAAACAATCAAATGTTATATGATTTTCCATTCCAGATTTCAACCTGATTTAGATGTCTGATTTCTGAGTAATAATCCTGGCTTGGGAGAAGAAAATGACAAATTTTATGAAAATAATCCTCTGTTTTGGAATTTCTAGCACTATTTTCAAGGTTCATTATTCTCTTTTGTATTGTTAAGGCTTTGTCACCAAATGGGCTTTTATAGTAGTATAACACAAAGGTAAAACCACTGGAGAACAGATTTACGTAGTAAGTGTGTTAGAGGAAATCCCTCAATGAGTGGTAAAAGCATGTGTTAAATTTCAAGTTTGATGAGAGTGACACTAGCCTTTATTTATAACGACAGCTGCTTATAAGCTGTGGAGTCAAAGTAGATTAAGAATTTCCTGATGCTTTTGGTCTGAAGATCATATAGCAGGAAGGACCCTGGACTTGGATATTGAAGTAGAAAATATGTATTTAGTTTTCCACTTACCCCTAGTGTTTAAGGATAAAGATTGACTAGTAAAGGCACTCAATTGAGTAAAAATGGGCCTGGGTATAAAATCAAAGCAACTTATTCAAATGGAGATCATCCGTCTCTGGACATACATCAGTAAGAACTGACTTTATTTGTCTTGAACAGTTAACATGAATTTGCATTAATAAGAATTAAGTTCTGAATTCAGTGACAAGGTAAGGATAAAAAAGGAAGGTATTATCATCATCATCATCATCATCATCATCATCATCGTCATTTGATTTTGCTCCTTAAAGAAACATTGGAAAAGGAAGGAAGGAAGGAAGGAAGGAAG
>NW_011888813.1:7839317-7880459 GCF_000151845.1 Pteropus vampyrus
GAAGGAAGGAAGGAAGGAAGGAAGGAAGGAAGGAAGGAGGAAAGGAGGAAAAGAAAGAACAAAGGGAAAAGACTAAAAGATAAGAGAAAGGAAAAGAAAGGGGAAATTTTTTAAAAGGTAGAAAATGGAAGAGAAGATTATTTTCCCATATATATGAGGGTTTATTTCTACTATCAACAAGACAAGTAATAACAAGTGTAGGAGAGGTTGTGGACAAAGAGGAATGCTCATACACTGCTGGTGGGAATGTAAAGTGGTGCAGCCACTGTGCAAAACAAAATGAAGATTCCTTAAGAAATTAAGAATAGAATTACCATATGACCCAGCAATTCTTCTTTTGCATATCTACCCAAAAAATCTGAAAACATTTATCTGTAAAGATATAAGTACCCTGATGCTCATTGCAGCATTATTTACGATGACCAAGACACAGAAACAACTGAAGCGTCTTTTGATAGATGATTGAATAAAGAAACTGCAGTACATGTATACAATAGAATATTACTCAGCCATGAGAAAAGATGAAATACTGCCATTTATGACAACATGGCTGGATCTTGAGAAGATCATGCTAAGCAAAATAAATCTGACAGAAGAAGACAAGAACCATATGATTTCATGCACATGTGGGATATATATATATATCAACAAACGAACAAACAAAAAACTAAGACACAGACAACAGTATGATGGTTACCAGAGTGAAAGCGGGGAGATAGGGAGTTAAATAAGGGTAAAAGGGAGTCAAATATATGGCGATAGAAGGAGATTTGACTTTGGGTGGTAAACACACAATGCAATATACAGATGATGTATTATTGAATTGTGCACTTGAAACAAATAATTTAGTAACCAATGTCACTCCAATAAATTTAATTTTTAAAAAATGGAAGAGAAGAATATAAAGGAAGTAAGAGACTAAATGTTTAAGTATCGAGCAATAGGGCACACAGACTCTGAGTCCTGGCTGCTTGGATTAAATGCATGATATTAGTTCACAGACTACGTGATCCACAGCAAACTACTCAATGTCCTGGAGATTCAGTTTAGCCTTCTGCGATGTGGATCTAACATGGCACTGCCTTCCTAAGGTTGTATTAAGAATTTTCAAAATCAAGATAAATAGAAATAAACAATGCTTGGCACGCCATATGGATTCTAAGTGTTTATTATTTTGAATGTAGTTTCCATGACTCTAGTGACTACCTCAAGTGTTTCCTCCTTCGACATTCAAAGCAGTCACAGAACTGAGCCAAGGCCTCCTGATGCTCCCTCCCCTCTAGTTTTGCTTCACAAGTCAGTAGACAACACTCACAGCAAAGACAGAGACACAAATCCCACATCAGTCATTGCTCACTTCCCCACATCTACTATATTTTCCTGTTTCTTTGCAAAATTTCTCCTTTAGAAATGTCATGTCCTTCTCTGAAGAACCTTGGCCTCTGTTATGGGCCAAATTGGATCCTCCCAAAATTCATACATTGAAGTTCTTATGCCCAGTACCTTAGACTTGCATTTTATTTGGAAATACAGTTTTCGCAGACATAACTAGTTAAGTTAGGATGAGGTCAGACTGGAGTAGGGTAGGGACTTAATACCACATGACTAGTGGCCTGATGAGAAGGAGAAATTTGGACTCAGACACATGGGGAGGTCGTAGATATGCTCACAAGCCAAGAAACACCAAATATTCTGCTACGCCACCATAAGCTAAGAGAGAGGCATGGAACAGATTCTTCTTCACAGCTCTCAGAGGGGGACAGTCTTGTCAACACCTTGATTTTGGATTTCTAGCTTCCAGAACTTGGAGACAATAAATTTCTGTTGCTAAGCCACTCAGTTAGTGGTACTTCATTACGGCAGCCCCAGAAAACTAGCAGAGCCTCACTGAGGAGAAAATTTGCCCCTTCTCCTACTTGCTGAAGTTTGTACACATTGGAAATCTCCTGTATCTGGAAGTATGTCCTCTTGGACATGGCCTTGAAGCCCTCTTGTGGACCTGGGGCACTGACAAAAAGTGTTATCTGTGCTGGGGCATTTTTCTTAGTTTGTGAGACAGATTCAAAGTGAGTGTCTCAAGTCCTCTAGAAAAGCTTCTCATACTGTGGCATGAAGTCACTCTATATATGGGGGAAATAGGGGAAGGATAATGGGACTTTCAATTTTTGGTTTGTTAGCTCTCTCTGCCACTCGTAAAAGTGTAAATTTGAGCAAATTATGAAATATCTTCCTTTCCTTACTGATAATAAGATGCAAATAAATAGATTATTGTCCAGAAATGAAAAGATACATTTATCACTCATGCAAGCAGCAGATATCTATTGAGCACCTACCAATAGACACTAAACCATGCACTGGAATTAAAAAAAGAAATGGGTAAAGCAGAGTCTGCCCTTGCAATATTTATAATGCAGAAGGAAGACAGGTACCTGCATGCATAATTGCAACATGCAATGAGAAATTATTGACTAGAGCTCTTCCAAGTCTCTATGTGAACTCAGAGGAGGAAGATATTGACCTTGTCCTGGCATTGGTGAGGGAGTCAGAAAATACTTCATTTAGCAAGTATGTATAGCTTGGGGAAAGCTTTACAAATTCCATCACGTTTGAACCAAACCTTGAAGAATGAGTGGCAATTTATCAAGTGGAGAAATGGCTGTAGAGGATGGATCCCCAGTATGTGCCTAGGATCCCCAGGTATGTTTACGGGGAGGATTATCTCAGTGCACATGGCTAAATCATATATGTGACTATCTGAGATAAAGCAGTGAAACAGATGAGATTAAATACTTTTCCAACCTTAAAAGTTAGATTATCAAGAACAAAAAGTTTTTATCATCCAAGTATAAGAAAGAAAAAGACCATCATTTGGTCATGGTCCCAAGCCTTCATCAGAGCTGTTTTTAAACCCATCTCAATCTTCCAGTAACAGCTATCTTCATTAACTGAACTTCTCAGCCAGTCAGCAACTGTTTGGCTCCAGTGACCACACTTGTAAGAGGCTGAAAGTTCAGCCAATCTTTAAATACTCCTGCTTCTAAACCTGTAGATCCCTGAACTTTGTATTTCCCCAAATTTTATACAAGATGTTTTCGATTTAGTTCTTTTATTTTGTTCAGCGATTTATACCTTACAACTACAGCTGTTCTTTGCTTAGCAAGCAATAAATTCAGTTTTGATTTTATATTTAATACTACTTAATGCTTTTATTATTATACTTTCTCACCTCCTTATTTCCTAAAATATTTAATAATAACCAATGATATGCCTGTGAAAGATAATGATATTTGCTCTTTTTTCAAAAATTAACATTTCATAAAAATAATATTTATAAGTAAAATAAACACATATGTAAAAGATGTTCTAAATACTGTCCAGTGATCCTTACAGTTAGAAGTAATTAAATTTCTCCTTTTTGTCAAAATTTTTATGATTAGTAAAAAGATGCAGAGATTTGTGTGTTTTCTCTAATTTCAGATTGAAATGTGTCTTCTCCTTGATGATTTACCATTGTGATTAAAGATTAAGCAAGCCATACCCAAAAATTCCTGTCCATTTCATAGAGAGGGATCTCAGAATGAGCAAGTCAATTTTTGATGCTTGACATAGTCATGGAAACTGCTAATTGCTAGGCAGAAATGGTTTCCTGCAGCACTTTCTCTTTACTGCTAAAGGTCAAGTAAAATCTTTGTAGTCTGTAAGATTACAAAACATTTAGAAAGCAAAACTGTTTTTAGAACACACTGCATCAAGTTTCAGAATGAAGGCAATGAGCTTGTTTCTTTCTTTGAATCCTGACTTCTGGACTTCCACTTTCAAAGAACTACTTGCTGATACTTGCAGGAAATAGTACTAACAGCATGGATAAGCCAAAAAAAAAAAAAAAAGAATAAATAAAATAACATGTTCCTTTCTTGCTCTGAGTCTTTTGAAGTATGTCCTCTAGGACATAGGACTAAGAAACAACTTTGTAGGCCTTTAATATGGCAGGATCAAAGCGCTTATTAAAATGAATTACTTGAGAGGACTCAATGATTACATTTCACTAACCTACAAAAACAAACCAAAAATAAGAAAGGCAGAAAACAATTTCTAAGTCATATGGGAACAGATTAGAAGGTACCATGCCCCTGCTTGTTCAGTCAGATGTCAGGACAATATGTTGATAATTGTAAGCTCTTACATATGTTCATCCTCATTGAATTGTTAACAAGCCCTCTAGTTATTTAAACACATTTGACAGTTTTATGAATCGGTTTTAACAAACAATGAGAATAATATTTAAAACTTTCTGTTTTGAAATAATTTTAGATTGACAGAGAATTGCAATAATAATACAGAGAGTTCATTTACTTTTTCCCCCGGTTTTGGTTATTCCCTTTTTCCTTGGTTTTGTTTTTTTCTTGAAGGTTAGGAATTGGAATTGGTATGATATTTATTATTACCTAAACTTCAAGCTTGATTTGAATTTTACCAGATTTTGTCCTAATGTCCTTTTTCTTGTTCATGATCCAATTGATAATAATACATTACATTTAGTCATCACGTCTCCTCAATCTTTTTCAATCTGTAAGAATTTTATGGTCTCTCTCTCTCTCTTTTTTTTTTTTTTTTATCTTTCATGACCTTGAGAGTTTTGAAGAGTCTTGGTCAGTTATTTTATTTGTCTTGTCTGACGTTTCCCCATGATTGGGTGAGAGTTATAGGTTTTGAGGGAGAATATCATGAATAAGGTACCTTTCTCATGGCATATCAGTGAGAATGTGATAATAACATGACTTATTATTGGTGCTGCTAACCTTGACCACTTGGATAAAGTGGTCTGCGAGGTAAAGTAAGTAATTACTACTTTCCCTTTTCCATAGTCTATTCCTCAGATTCCAGTGGATCCATCTGGTTCACACTCAAGGGGAGGAAAAAGAAACTCTCTCTTCTGGAGGGGAATTAAGCTTCCCCTTCTGGAGAGCGCCCCCTTTTGGAGGGAAGAATGAATGAATCTTCAGTTGTATGTTAACACCAGCACAGTAATTAATAACTATTTTGGAGGGAGGGCTTTGAAGCTAACCAAATATCCTGTTACTCTTTAAAGTTTGTCCACTAATTTTATCATTCATTAATTGCCTGTAAGAATTATTACTGAGCTGTTCTTATGGTTATTTTCTATTTCTCTAATCCCTTCTATATTTATTATTTGGAATTTTCCTGTAAGAAATATCTGTCCTGTTTCTCTCATTTATTTATCCTTTATTAACTCAATCCTTTATTTATGCCATTACAGACACATGCAACTAAACTCACACATTTTTTATAGTCTATGTTGGTATACTTTATCTTTTTTGCTAATATTAACCATTTAAGAAAAAGCTATGATGTACCTGACATTACACATTTTATCCAGGAAAACTATTTTAGTTTTAATAAAGTTATATTAAGCAATTTTGGTTTAGAAACAAAAATACCATATCAAGTTGTTATCTTTTACTCCCATCCCAAAGAAAATTCACCAGTGTTTTACTGCTTTTAAATTTTTTTCTAACTTTTGATGGTATTTGATTTTTTTTTCTATTAGGTAGTAAAAGGAAGGCATAGACAGAAAACATGGAAAAATGACTAAGAATCAAAATTTCAGAGTAGCTATACATGAAAAGTTCCAAAGAAAAGAAAGGATTAAAATACAAGAGGAGAAAGATTATCATAATTCATTGCATTTTATGTAGAATGTAAATGCCCAAGAATGGAGAATTCATGGAATAACGTATAAATATCCATAGGAAGAGCTATTACACAACCATTCTAATAATGTTTTTAAAGAATTTGCAATAGTATGGGAGAGGTCATGGAATAAAGCAGAGCAAGAAACGGCAAGATACACAACTAGACATACAGCATGATCCTGATTTTGTTACAAAAAGAAAAAGAATTTGAAGAAAATAAATATTATATGTATAAATATGCAAAAAATATTTTAAGACTAAAAATTATTGAAAGATTCACAGCATCTAGTACAGTATCCTGATGCTTAATAGACAACTTGGCAGCTACTGAATTAATTATTGAATATGAGAAAATATTAATAGTAGTTATAGCTAGGTGGTAGAACATTTGATGACATAATGTTTCTTCTTTATGTTCTTTGCGTATTTTCCAAGTTTTTTTATTCTAAATATGTATTATTTGGTATTTTAATAAGGAGTTGCAATTTAAATAAAAGTCAGATAACAGTTGTTTTTCAACTGTTTTTGTTTGCAAAAGTGACCTTTGATGAGAAGTGTTTTGCTACTGTATCATCTAGAGATTATTATTAGAAAGAAACAATTTTTAGGAAAAAAAAGCTAAATTAAAACTGATTATTTTTTCTAATTAATCAACCCAAGAACTTGGCTGCTCAATACAAATGGTGTAGGTCACCTGAAAAACAAACAAAATAATCATAACTGCTTTAAGAATCTTTGAAGTTATAGATTAAGCCAGTGGGAAATTAGCCAGATTGCCATTATAGCTGAAAAGTGCCGGAAGGCCCCAGCAGCCAGTGTAATTATGCAAGCTTTGTGAGCCTTGAACATTCTGTGATTGTAATGCATGCTCTCAGCCTTCATAAAAAGTCCTACACCAAACTGCATTCTTTAAACTGCTGTCTGGCCCAAGGCTGTGTGATAAATCAGGAGAGAAAAACAAATATTGTAGCAAACCTTTCTGCATATCAGGAGTTTCTTTACCTGTTGTGTTCCTAAAGGATGCTGAAACATACAGTGACTCACACCACTTGGGTAGGATGAAGCTGCCCTTCCCATGAGCCTTTTCTTATAGGGCAGGCACAGGCATACACACTACTGTATCTATAGTTGGAAACTAACTTATAAAAAGGCCAACTGGGTGCAGATAGGGGTCATTGATAAGATTAGGGACTCATCATAGTCTGGTAAAGTTTCAGGGCAGTCTTCTGAGGTATAGGAAAGGTGAGTCTAAAGTATTCCTGGAATAATCTCCCTTGGTAGATTTGTTTGGGGGCTCTCTTGAATATGAATGTTGCTGTAAACTCAAATGCCACTCAGATGCAGAGTGAACTGACAGAAAGGGGGGGGTCCATTGCAGTGTGAATGTGGACCTTTATTTAAGTAGTAAAATAATTACGGAAGTGGGCGGAAGGGAGAACACATAATCAAAATGCCTTTACATTTATACAGTGACAGAACCAAAAGTAAAGGGTGACCCCCCAGAAGAGACTTTCATTCCTGTCTGACGGTGTGCTCTCTGAGGATATCCAGAGCTGAGGGAGGACCCAGAGAGAAGGATTCTCTGCTAAGAATGAGTGTATTCTGTCAAACTCAAGGATTAAATCTTTCTTATGTGTGACCTTTGATTCTTCTGCAGATTCCTTGCCAAAGACAGCATTTCAGACAAGTAGCATCTGGTTTGGAATATCTGACAAAAATTTTGTGTAGGATAGTGGCCTTAAAATTTGAGGGGAACAGTTCACATTAATAATTTAGTAAAAGCTATTGATTCCTCCCCCATACATATTTCTTCATGCACACCAAATGCACTACTCAGTGAGTTGAGAGACCCCTTAACCCTCTTCTAAAGCACATGAATCCATTGTCCCTAGATTAATAATCTATGATGTCGAAATTGATGGCAAATAATTTAGTATAACTTTTTCTTCTAGGAATTAAAAGAACACTTCTCAAATGACTCAGCTAATCTAGCCTGATTCTTTCAGAGAAAGACAGGCATTTTTTTAACAGATAGGGACACTGACACAAACAGTTGTCAAATGTTGATGATGGTTATTCGGCTATGATTCAAGACTGAGAAAATTGGTCATCAATTTTCTACTCTATTCATGAGCCTATTGTTCATTTCCAATCTATCAGCTGGTTTGTAAAAATATCAAGGAAGTTTTTGAATTGGTGAAATATGTCTGTGGGGGCAAGTGTATTCAGTTCACAAAAGAAACAGAGAAACTAGTCCTTAGTGTTTTGACATATCTTCACAAAGTATAAACAGAAAGCTGCACAGACCATGATAAACCATTTCTGCAATTAAAATTATTTAATAACTAAAAAGATTATTCTTAAAATTACAAAAGGGACTGTTTATTTTAAAACAGTTGATTTATTCACACTTAAATTTAGTATCTGTGTGAGGAAGAGAAAGTATCACCAACTATTAAAAAACCACAAAATTGAAAACAATAAAAAATTACCAAAATTTGATAGGGCTTACAGAAATAATAACCCCAATGCAGATTTTTAAATAATTTAAAAAATAATATCCTCATCCTACTCTTTCCATGGCATTCAGTTGTCTCACTTTGTTAATTAGCAATAAATGCCCATAGCAAGTTCCTTAAACTCCCTCTATTTATATCGTTTCCTATTCTCCAAAGGAATTGTAGAGTTTACAGAATATCTATTTAACCTTGGAACCTGTGGCATTTTATCAATATGTGTACACATACATATACACACATTTCTGTTAATATTGTTATTCAGGTTTACTATAATATTTATAATATTTACTATAATATTTATCAGTTTTTTATTTTGTTGCATAGGTGCCTAGAGAAGAGAAATAATCCCTCATGTATATGCGGGGGTGGTGTCTTCCCTCTACCCCCCCAACCTAGCCTGCCTTTGGGGCTAAACCTTTCCCAAGCTGCTGAGTGTCAGCTACTGCCAGCTCATAGCTGAGCCTTTGTGTAGGCTTGCCCAAGATTAGGGCCCTTCCCAGGGGTCAGCATTAGCCAATGACTGACTGAGGCAAGGATGTGGAAGCCCAGATCCCCATAGCCTTATTTGGAGATAATGTCAAGGGACCATTCTAGTCCCAGAGCTCCAGTTAGGATCAGTAGAAGCCTCAGCTTCAACTGAAATTTGGTCACCTGCCACTGTTCAACCAGTCTTCCTCAAGTTTATTTATTTATTTATTTATTGGGGGCGGGGGGAGTTGTATGCAATTCACACATATATTTTTCTTACATATTTATATTTATGCCTCTTTATCTTACTTGATATAGAATATTTTTAAACTGACATAAAGATTTATTTGGATTTCATGAGTTTTTCCACAAATGACATTTTTCTGTTCCAAGGTCCAATCTAAATTAGCACATTGTGTTTATTAGTTCTATCTTCTTGGTCTCCTCCAATCTATGACGATTTCTTAGTCTTTCTTGGCTTTTCATCATCTTGACAATTTTAAAGAATCCTGGCCAGGTATTTTGTAGAATGTCTCTCACTTTGGATTTGATCATCTCACTAGAGTTATTGTGGAGTAAAATTACCTCAGAGGTAAAGTGTTCTCATTGCATCATATCAGGGGTACATGATATTAACATGACTTATTACTAGTGACAAAAACCTTGATTATTTGTTTAAAGTAGCATCGGCCAAGTTGTCCACTGTAAAACTGCTTCCTCCCACTTTTCTAACTCTGTCCTGAATTTACCTCACAATAAAATGCCTGCTTGCAACTCTCAGCCTCAGAGTCTGTTACAGAATCCAAATAAAAAAAAAAGTAATATTTACTCATTTTATTTCATCCTATATCCTCAAAAAAATGCTGAATAATTTAGTCCTTGAAATTTAACTTTGCAATATCTATAGAATAGAAGAAATATATCCACAGTTAATCTTAATTTTGCAGCCATGCTAATGTTTTACCAAGAATTACACACATTTACAATGTTTACGAGCTAATTTACTTTGTACAATAGCTTTAATTCAAGGAGCTAACAGAAATAGCAATATTATTCAAAAGCCATGCAAATTTATCACTTACATATATGTCATTCCTGGCTGTGATTTGATGTGCAAAATACATGAAACTTCTATCACATAAAACTGTGGTACAAGGATCTAAAAGTTTATCTTCAACAATTGTCCCAATTACTAAGTAACCACACCAGAAATTCACACATTCCACTCTGAATCCTTTTGAAACTGCTCAATGAGATAATATTTTATGAAAGTCACTAATATTAGTAGAAATTACATTGAAAATTAGTGACTTTATCATTTTCATCTTTGTCACATCAAGATTGCCATTGGAAAAAAAAATATTTACAAGAGAACTTACTCAACTGTAAAATATCATTGTCACTTCAGTTTCAATAATGTTTCCTTTATTTTCAGAAAAGAAATATTTATTCAAGAAGAATAAAGTTAGTGATTTTTTTCCCTCTCTATCCAAACTGGGAGTTTTCTAGTAAAAATCCTCAAATTCTTTCTGGCTCATTTCACCCTCACATTTTGTTATTTAAATATATCTGTCAAATTTTGAGGTGTAGCATAAACTCTTTATTTTCTGCTCATTAACTAAATTACTTACTTTGATTATGAAGAAAATAATGCATTGTTTTTACGTATTTTAGAAAAGCAGTAGTCTCTAGCCTCAAAAAAAAAAATGCCACCTTTTCTAAGGAAAGAAGCAGTGTGCTGGGTACTTTTTCTTTTAAAAAAAAAAAAAAGCACAGGAGAGGTGACTATTTAGACCATAGATTTTGGTGACGTTTACTGAAATCACCTCGGAAGACAAAACATCTTTCATTTTTGTAGGTAAAATCTTGGAGAAAAGTGCTTGCTGGTGCAACATATCATGTGTGATCATGATGCCAGATCATTCTTTGCTGACAGAGGACACAAATCCTGAATTTTCTCCCCTTGGCATGGCAGGGTCATCCTTGCTATAAACTGAGTCGCATATATCAAGTTAAAATAAAAGTCTCCTTGGGGATTGAACAGAGTGGTTTTCTTTGCAGTTCAATGAAATGGTCCAGACAGACAAGTGGCTTTCCTCATGCCACCGCTTTCATTGAGTCACTGTTGAAATGTCATCTTACCAATGA
Organism: Pteropus vampyrus; assembly: GCF_000151845.1. Taxonomy (NCBI): domain Eukaryota; kingdom Metazoa; phylum Chordata; class Mammalia; order Chiroptera; family Pteropodidae; genus Pteropus; species Pteropus vampyrus. The sequence goes on from NW_011888813.1 coordinate 7,850,167, forward strand.
GGACTACCTGAAGACTCTTTAAAATAACTCACTCCTCCAACACCATACTCTCTGTTCCCCTTCCCTGCTTTTCTTCCTCTGTAGCACGTATTACTTAATGTCTGTCTTCTTGTTCTAGAATGCTGAGTGCGTGAGGACAGATTCCTTTATTTTGTTCACATTATATCCCTAGTATCCAAGACAGTGCCAGACACATACTAGTGCTTAGTAATTTTAACAAATACATGGATTAATACATTTGTTTAACAAATACATGTGGATTGTTTGCTAGTTTCAGCCCATCCAGGGAAAGGCAGCATGACTTTTATGTTATTTTAAGGCATAAAAGCAGATATTAACCATCTTAATCTACTTCTTCCAAATACTTTTTTTGAGTATTATACTAGAAAGACCCCTTTCTGTACTATAAAATGAATAGCTTATCATCCTCTCCACTACATTCCTTCCCTACATTTACTGTGAATGAAAGAGAGCGTGATACTGTGTCTTCATCGGACTCCTTTTGCCATAGTATTCAAAATATTAAATTAACTTCTACATTTCAAGTAGGAGATTCTTCAAAGCTTCCATTTTTCTTGAGCAAGGTTCATAATGTATAAATAAACTGGTGTGCTTTTTTCTTCTCAGTGCCTAGATTTGCCATCACTGAGGTCTGTGTATGTGTGCATTTCTACCTAATTTTATGATCATTACCATAGAATTTCAAGTGGCCTCAGGGTTACACTGTGGTTTAAGTAGCCTGTTTGGTTCATCCTCTTTCCATCTTGTTGCATCTTGATGTATGCATTGAGGTTTCTCCTATTTGATATTAATTCTTTCATCCTTAAAGAATACAGTAAACAGTGGAAAGTCATAAACATTTCTTGGTATCTTTTTCCAGTTGGAAAGTTTGGCTGTCACAGAATATATCCTACAAAGATGTAAGCTTTCAGGACTTTAAAAGCTCAGTAACAAGAAGCCAAATCTTCAGAATTTTATTCTAGTTGCTTAAGATTTTCAGAGGAAGTTTATGGAGGAAAATATTGTAATAATATGCATCATCATTCATGATGTGCCAGGTCAGTCTTAAGGATGATATTTATGTCTAAAAGATCATTTTCAGGTGAGACAAATAGTGTAATGCCACACCAATTTCAGAACCTCATCATGACTGATGTGCTTAGGTTGCCACCTATCACCTATCATTTTTTTAAAGTTATAATTTAAGGGGTTTTTTTTTTTCAGGAAATATACAACTAGTAAACTTGCCTTTATTTATAACTTTGCAAGGGTCATCCCCAAAAGAATGTGTCAAAGGTAATAAAATAGAGCAGATGGTAAAAGGAAGTTGAAATGACACACTGATTCATCATTAGTGCTCTTGGGGTGGTTATGGGCTAAGGCAATCGGTTCCATATATGCATTCCCAGTCTCCATCTCTCCAATGCTATTATGAAAATTGCCCTCATACTGAAATGGGGCACAGATCTTTCCTGTCACTTTGATGGTAGTTAACACTTAAAGAGACAAACAGCAGCTCTTGATTAGCCCTAGGTGGCAACGTCTTCCTTTCGGTTTGGTTATATTTCGTTGGCTGACTTCTCCAAAGTGCCACACATCCTTCTTCCCTTTCCAGGTTCAATAGCTTATTATTTCAATTAGACTTTCTTATTACAGGAAACTTTCCATTAAAAGAGATTTCAATTTATAGTCATTTACTTTTAATGTGCTTTTCGTCACTTTTCTTGTCACTTTTCTTCGTTGTCAAAATGAAACAGGGACAAGGCCTAAACTTTTTGACTAAAATAATTCTATTCATCCTTTCCAAAGTAGGGGAATGGGATCTATTTCTTATCGTTTGAAAGGGTGTATTTTCTTTGCCATTCCAATGTTCCTGTTCCTACAGTGAGATGACCATATTAAATGCAGTCCTAAACATGGGTTATAACTACTTTCATTGTAGCATCAGTCAACGTTAGAGTAAAATATTTTATAGCTTGGAAAATAATTAACTTTTACTATAGAAAAATTTATTGGAAGTCCTGGTGCTATAAATTTCTCTAGAAATTAATAAATGTTACAGTATTAAAAAAAGTCTTAGTTAAAAAGTTACTCACAGAAATAACCACTAAAACAGTGACAATCTCAGCTCGTTACATAAAACACTTAAACTTTCTATCCTAATGAATCCCTAAAAGATATTCCATGAAAATATCGAGGCTTAACTTTGAGGTGTGTGCTTTTAGAAATTCTCATTTGGTGGAAAAGATTCAGAGAAGTTTAATCATGTCTTTAGTGGTATATATCTATTTTTTTTATCAGTTGCAATGAAAATTCCACTAAAATAAATCAAATTACTTCTTTTAGGTAGGGGTATTGTTTTTCATAGGTAGCCCTAGCCCAGGCATGTTGCATTGTCTCATATGTATTAGACACTCAATGAAAATTTGATAAATACATGAATCGACACCAATTTTTCTAATACACTTTTATCCATTGTTTTGTGTGTCTCTTTCTGACTGTCACTCATTTACTTACCAATATTTACTGAACACTTAGTATGTTCCAGGCTCCTTTCTAAATATTTAATATTTAGTATATGTCAGTATACAGTATAGTAAATGATCCCTGCCTCATGACATTAATATTCTAAAAAGCCACCCAGATGAAATTAATTTAATTGAGTTGTCAACCGATATTTTGCTGTCATATATTATTCTCTGCAGGGGAGGAGGAAAATGGGACATATCTGGTAGAGTTATATATTTTCTATATATGTATGTGTATGTATGCATGTATATGTACACATGCATGTATATATACACATATACATACATGTATATGTATACATGTATATGTATATATGTGTACATGTATATACATGCATACATGTATATGTAAGCATATATATGTATATGTGTGCATATACATGCATGTATATATGTGCATATACATGCATGTATATACATGCATACATACATGCACATACATATATAGAAAATGTAGACACACACACATGTAGACACACACATATATATAATTTGGTGGAACACTGAACATACGGTATATATTATGATCAAATATGGACCTATCATTGAAGAAAATATACTGTAGGGAATACATGAGAAGAGATTATCTTTTTGTCAGATTTAACTGTTCTCTCAGTCCTCAGTCATTAGCTACTATTTTTAAGAGATATTTATAGAGTACTTGGGTTTCTTTTAGTGCCGTCAAACATTTTGGTAAGTCTACAGGTTCCCTCCAATTTTGCTTAAATATGCATTGGTTGCAATTGACTGACATCATCTGTAGAGAGCAAAAGGAGGTTAGTTTTAACAGCTGGAAGTTTTTCGTCTGGATAATGGGCAGTAATAACCATTCTGTCAGCCATGTATCTCAATTTCCCTGCCACCTCCACCAGCGAGTTACCCTACATTAGGTTGGGGAGAGGGCAAGGTAGAATAGGTTCAAGTGACATCTTTTTGCTAACCTTCATTCCAGGAGGCAGTGGGAAACTGCCTGGAAAAGTGGACTCATGCTGATGTGGATTCACACGCAGGTCTGAGACATCAATATTCTAAACTATAGCTTGCTTTTCTTATGATTCTCTTAATATAATTTTCTTATGTTATTGTGATGATTAATTTAGATAATCTGTGAATGATAAGCACAATGACTGGCATGTTATTAAAAAAATGAAATACATTTATGTTATCTTACTATATCAATTTTAAACAAGAAGAAAAGGAAGAAATACTTTATTTTCACCTGATTAAAATGATGGTAACTTCTGGTTCAAAACGAGAATACATAAAAGCATAAAGATAAAAAGGGAACGACTGAATATTCGCCATTCACATTTCAATATATTGAATATTTCTACTTAAAAAAATAGTTTGCTATTTTCAAAAAGTACAGTAATGAATATCTCAGCAACTAATCTTCATTTGTGATTCTGATTATGTTCACAGGATAATTTGTAGATGTAGAGTTGCATTTATTTTTAAATTCAATATTTTAAAGTCTTTTACTACATATCGTCATATTATTTTTTGAAAACGTTTTACAAATTTATGCTACAGCAATATGGTACTTCCTAGATGATCTTACCCTGATGAAGTGTCTGTTAATTGTTACCTGTTTGATGAAGGAAATTTGTAGCCTGGCATGCATTTGTTTATTTTGACATTCTCAAATTCTTAAGGTCTCCTTGACTTTGTTTTTATTTATTTAAATTACTTTTGGTTAAAATGTTTTTGTTGTTGTTTTTGTTGGAGATTAAAAGTATTCTTTTTGACTATTTACATGCACTTAGTTTTTAATTACAAAATAGTGGAAAATATTCTTAGTTTTTACTTACAATATAGTGGAAGATATATTTCCCAACTTGCTAATTGCATTTTACTTTTGGATAAATACTCTAATTTGTTGGTAGTCACATCTTCCTTTATTTTCCTTTTAATATCTTCTGTTATACTTGCCTGGTAGAAGTCTTTCTGCATAGGAAGATCACATATATTTTAAGCTATATTCTTCTCAAAATTTCTTGCTCTTTTAACTTTTTTATATTTAACTCTTCAACCCCTCTAATTTTGTGAATGCAAGAGAGTTTATAGTGTTTTTGTACCTGTTTGTTATTTAGTATATCAAGAGACTTTCACGGTTTTCCAAAAAGCTAAATTTCTCAACAATGTATACTTCGTTTTGTTTATTTATCTCTTATTCAGTGGCTGGAAGATCTGTGAGTTGTTTTAAGTCCAGTAGTAGTTCTTTTTGTTTTACATAAATATTCTTTAGCTTTTCTTTTTATTATAATTAATCACAATATGTTAAGCCTTATTACAAGCTCTGAAATGTAATATCAAATTCTCTACTGTCTTTTTAAATTTGAAGAATTAGATTCTTACTGTGATTTCTGAAATATTATTTTTATATTTTATATCTTCTCTTTCTAGTGTATAAACTGATATTTATAATCAGACAATTATCAGTACTGTCCTCCATAATTTTAGTACTCAACAGCAGATCTCAAATTTTAAATTTTTATTTGTTTTTATTTGTCCATATTGCATAACTTAATAAATATTTTAAAAGGAATACATGGTAGAAATTATTTCTCATTTCTTGCCTACACAAATAACCTAGAACATTAATTATAAGTGCAATGTCTTCACTTCTTTAAGCTTCACATTTTTCTTCTGACAAAGATGGAGATGACAATATTACCTAACTCATAAAATCGGTATGAGAATTAAATGAACTAAAACAAGTTAGTAGTTAACCGCTATGTTTGACACTGTACAGTTACTATTATTCTGAGATGCCTTTAATTTTTTACTTCAGGAATGCAACTGGGCTAGCAGGAAAAGTCATGGTCAGAGGATTTGTGCCTCACATGTCTAAATTACTTTTAGTAGATAATGAGCTAAAGAATAAATCTAAAGCTTGCTTGAATTTTATTGTTTTAGCATTTAGTTTATGTTATTGTAAATAGATGTTTCCATGGCACTTTGTTTTCACATTTAATAGAAGGACAAGGGTTTTCTTATGACTGATTTTCCTGATTCATGACGAGGCATTTCAACCAGTATAGCTACAGTTAGATGTCTTTTTCATCTATGCAAATTCTCCTTCAATTATGTCATGACTGTTGTTTTAGTTTCAATTGATTTGGTTTTTTGCACTCTTCCTCAGTTCCCCCTCTAATACAAAGGTAGGCTTTCTATTATTATTATTATTATTATTATTATTATTATTATTATTAATCATATTTGAACTCTTATTTTTCTTGCTTCTGGAGAGCTTCTCTTTATTATACGCTCACTGATTTAATCTCTCACTGTATTTAGCTGTTTTCTGTCTCAGATGCAGCTTTATATTGTGTTACTGAATATTTAGTTTTCATGTGTCTCTTTTTGATCTTACCCATTGTAGAGAGCTGAAATGTATCTCTCCAAAGGTTAAGTTCAAGTCCTAAGCCCCAGTTCCTGTGAATATAACCTTATGAATAAATAGGATCTTTACAGATATGATAAAGTTAAGGTTTCAAGATGAGATTATCTTGAATTTAGAATGGATCTTAAATCCAGTGACTACAATCTTTTAAAAGAAAAGACAGTGATATTTGAGACATAGAGACACAGAGGGCAGGCCATGTGAAGACGGAGGCAGAGATATAAACTAAAGAACATCAAAGATCACTGGCAACCACCAGAAGGTGGGAGAGGGGCATGGAAAGAATTTTCCCTCACAATCTCCAGAAGGAGCCAACTGAGTTGACACTTTAATTTTGGAGTTCTCATCTCCAGAACTGTTAGAGAACACATTTCTGTTGTTTTAAGCAGCCAATTTGTTGTGGCAGTTCTAGGAAACCCATTATTCATTTCATATTTTTCATCAGAATATTATTTTCATCTGTTTTGTGCTAAATGATGATCCATTTACATGTCAGGAGGTAAGTTAATTGTCAGACCCATTCTTTACTGCCATTTTGTTTTGCTTTTTTCATTTCTTATTTCCTTTCTTTTATTTATTTTTCTTTCAAAGATATTTTAGTGCAGTTACGAAGGTTTCATTGGGGGATGCCAACCAAACACTGTTTTAAACAAAACTTTTACTTATATTGATAAAGAAATACTTATATATTTAATTATAAATCAGGGGCACAGTGAAGATCAAATTATAATATAAAAGATACGAGGAAAAGAAAATCTAACATGTTGTATTATATTTAATATCAACTATTAGAATAACCCTTCATTTTAGAACTCTAAAAAGAAAATCACATGAAGATGTGTATCTTTTAAATTCAACTAATAAAAGCTGTCTTAATTTGGACTTTCCCAGAAGCAAACACTAAAGCAAAGATTGGAGTATATGTAGTTTATTTTGGAGGTGATCCCAGGAAACACTGGTAAAGAGGTGAGGAAGTGAGACCAGAAAAGTCAGCCAATACGGGTTGTTATCAAGCAATAACCACTGTGGATATCTGGATCTTAGCCATGTGGGGAACTCTGGGCACTGGTGGAAATCATATTATTTCACTCAAGGGGGGAAGTATTTATACACCAACTGCCTTCTGTCATTGGTTGAGGCCCCCTCTTATAGATAGGAATGGCACTGTTCCCTGATCGCTTCTGGTTTGGTAATTGCGTGGCAAAGTGGGATCTGAGTGACTAGAAAGTTCTTAGGGAAGGAATACAGCTGTTTTTAATTAAAAGTCAAGCCGGTGCACTCTAAAGTGGTGGAGAGCATGGGCAGGGTACCAATCACATCTGTTGCATTGGCATTTGATTAAAGAGACCCTCTCGAAATTTGTGAAAGCCCAAGATTAACGGTTGCTGGAGTTAATTCCAATGGACACAGTACTCACACAGTGGGAGCTCTGCATGGCATTTCTGTGGTTCTCTTGACCTCTCTGTCACGGTTGCCAGTTGGCTGTAGTATCTCTAAACCTTGTGTTCCTTGAACTTCAATCAAAGAAGAAAAAAAGGAGGGGCGCTTAGCAGAGATTTTCCTTTTATTAGTCTCTCTTTTACCAGAAGAGAAACATCTTCCCCAGAATCCCCTCTAGCCAACTTCTTCACACTTCATTGAGATCAATTGAGATTAATGGAAAAGAGAATAGACCTATTTTGCTTCAGACCAAGGACTCTCAGCTTAGTATTTGAACAAGATGAATCTGATAGCAAAGAAGACATGGAGAGCAAAGATGGCTTTAGGAACCAACAGCCTAGTCTACCATAAAATGTAAAAGGAAAAATAAACCTCAAGATTTTTTAGGTGCAAAAACATTTGCACCAAGAAAAACAAAATGTGCAGAAAATCATAAAACATCCTGAAGTTTTACTAACTTCCTTTTAGATCCTAAAATATCTCACATCATTCAATTTGGGAATTGCTAACTTCTCTAGCAAATAAAACCCCAAATCTTAGACATTTAGCACAATACATTTATTTCTCACCACACCCAGATGAAATCTAAAATGGGTTCCTGGTTGGTTTGATTAGTAATTCCAAGACCAGATCTCACCTTTGGTTTTGTATTCTTCAGCAGAAGGTTTTAAAGATCACCAAGCTACTGAAGATAGAAAGGACACATAGAGAGGACTTGAGAAATTTTTATGGGTAAGTCCTAGAAACAGTACACAAGCATTAGAAGATATTGTTACTTCCACCTTGCTCTCTCCTATATCATTTACTCTAGAAGAAGCTAAAACTAGCTTCCATACCCTGAGAATTCTCAAGCAGCCCTATGCAGAGGTCCAATGACAAGCAGCCCTATGCAGAGGTTCTGCCAATAGCCAGTATCAACTTGCCTGCCATGTAAGTTAGCCATCTTGGAAGAAGATCCTCTAGACAAGCTTTCAGATACCTGGTTTTTTGGCTGACATCTTTAATACAATTTCACGAGAGATCTGAAACCAAAACCATCCAGCACAAATATATGTGCACTTTCTGGAGAGCAGAGAAAATATTCCAGAGATGAAAGGTATTATATTTGCCTTGAATATAGTTTTCACTGTGTGGCTTTAGGTTAAGAACTAGAAAGATCAAAAAGGACATTATAAATGATTAGATAAGAAAGTTTTCTTACATGCAGTTATTGCCCAAGCTCTACAGGAGATTTGAGAGAGACAACAAAGACTCTCACACATTTATCTTCTCTTTGACTTTCTTCCGTTTAGGCCCACATGTTTAGCACAGATCCAGGTTGGATTATGTCTTTCAATGGGATGAGATGGAAAATGCATTGCTTTCATATCTACTTCAAATACAAAAATGACCTCATGTGAATTCTCCTCAACTTCCCTCCGTATCTTCTTTCAGAGGATGGTCTCTTTGTAAAGTCCCCCCCCCCTTTGCCAATATCTGTTTTCTTAATCTAAATTCATTATTCTTTGGTAAGCCTTAGAAATTTAGTTGCTGTAAATGATTCCCTATACCATGCCAATTAGGATGATATAGCAATGTAAGCAAGCTTGAACTAGTTTTAGCAAATGGGAGAGCTTATTTTAAGGTGTCTGTCCAACCATGTCTGGAAGGAGTGAGATTATTGAGTAACAAGATTTCCGGAAGTCATTACTTTTGGGAGTGGAAACAGTTAACAGAATTACTGTGAGCTCAATAAATTACCCATAAAGATGTTATTACAAATATAACTGCTAAATTTTGCAAGAAAGTCAATGGCAAAATGTTGAGATTACTTTTTTTATATATTCACATAACAATGAATCACTCTAGTTTAGGAAAAGCTACTTGTGAAATTGATGGACATAACATGAATCTATATAAATGATTTAGTATTGGTGGTTCTTAATATTAGACATTTTTTTCTTTCTAAAAGCAAAATTCAAAGAATTATTATACAAAGCTCCTATTATATTGAAGTTCATTTCCTATACATATTATATTGAGGTTCATTTCCTATACATCCTACTGTTCTATTTGAAATGTAAAGTTCCATTTGAAATGTTAAAATACAATAAATCAATCAGCCTTCCTTCTGCAAATGTCTTAAATCCTAATTGTAAGTTTTGGTCTGGCAAAAATAATCTTTATTTATATTGACACAATATCTACACATTTTTAGTTAATGATATCAGAGAATTCTATGGAAATAATACATGAGAATGCTTCCAGAATAAATACTAATGATGGACCAAATATATAAACATCGTCTATATATTGATAAAAATATACATCAGTATGTTAATATAATCTCCTACAATTATCTTAATCCACAATGTGGGACTCTCTTCTTCATAGAAAACTTTATAGTAACTAAATATATTAATACTTCCTAAAATAAAAAAAATAGTAATTAAGCAAAGGAGTCACATGAGTTGGTGATGGTCTTTCACTAAGACCTTATCAGAAATAAGATCTCTTTCGAAGTATACTTTTAATAGCCTGACCTAAATATGAACCAGTGATTTGAGAGAGACAGCTCTTCATGTTTTAAGCTTAGGAAATTATATGGGAGGGGTTCATATTTTCCCAGGGAATATTATCTAAAGGGCTCTTCGTGATTTAGAGGAGATTATCAGGCTGGGAATTGTCTCCCTGGGTTAATGCCTGAATATTTACCCTACACTCTATCCTCGCCTATTGTGTCTCTATGCTGTCCATGTATGATATATTTCCACATCAAATAAATACAATGCATGTATAATGGTACTTGCCTTTTCAGCCTCCTCCAACTTTGTTGTTGGTCACCTCCAGACCTAAAATATTCTCGTATTCTTTCTCTATCCCACAAAGCTCCAGGAGCACAAGCCTATAATTTACAATACAAGTATAGAGAACATTTGGAGGCAATAGAAAATAGAGCATAAACAGCACAACTTTAAGGTGTATGTCAAATATTTTTGCTCCCTTCCTCACTGCAGGGAACTTCTCAGTGGTCATGTTCTTCTTTAGGCTCCAGCTGCCATCAAGCCTTCATCACTCATTGTATCTCAAGATCCTCCCTCTCTTTTTCTCTCTCTGGAAATTAGACTAGTCCAATCTCTATTACTAAAATTTGCAGGGAAAAAAAAGACTTTGGGGAAACTTATTCACCTAGACATAACCAGAGACATTTTCTTTCAAAGTCATTAGTTCTAATTATTTTCCTTAGAAAAAGAACAATTCTCTTCATAAGAGAATTTTATTTGTTTGTTTGTTTGTTTTAGTATTTCAAGCCAAGATGGCTAAAACTGTAGCCCTGTGTTAATAAACATAAGTACCCTTGTTTATACCATGCAGAGTTGGGGACAGTGAAGTAACATGTGACAAGAATGTGGTTGCCAATATCTCCACGTGGCCAAAATGAAAACCAGAGATATTATAAACAGACAAAAACAAATATATTTTAGTTCCTAAATGGAAAAATTCATCATAAATGGCCTCCTTATTCTGAAAATATTCATCTTTTTTAGAAGAATGGCATTTTCTTAATTTGTAAATATAATGGTGGCTAGGAAAAAAATCTCTTTTCAAAGAGTAACATTTCTTGGAGTAGGCCAATGAGTTTATTTAACCTGACTTCATAATGATATTTTTATGTATTCTATGTTTTTATTTTTGAAAATTTTATGAATTTTGTATTGTCTTTTATATGATCATTCAAATGTAATTTAATAGAATGTTAATTTGCTGTGGATTTGAAATGAAAACTTGGTAACTTAACTCTGGGTAGAATACCACTGCTATCTGGGGGCACACATGGAATTAGAGAATAATACTGTTGACTCACTTTTTGCACATAAACACAAGGCTAAAATCATCTGCAGATTTAACTCAAGGAAGCAATTTCTTCCACAAGGCATTTTGACATTTTGGCAAGGATTTGGGTTGCTTTTTCCTCTTCTCTCTGGCCGTTCTCCCTGGGGCTCAGAGCAGGGACTATCCATTAGGATCAGATGCATGTAATCATGATCAATTTCCTGCAAGAGTGGGAAAGGTGGGCACTCAGCTGCTTGGCCTCTCATTTTTTATTGTTTCCATGGGTGGTGTTTTTCTATCTGTAATAGCAGCTGGAATCCAACTATGTGATGGAGAGGAAAAGAGAGAAAATGAAACTCCTCTTAGGTATAAGAGTATTCCCTATTTGTCTGGTTTCTTTTTCTTTAAGTGAATTTTCTCTAGTTTTAGTTTCTCTACTACATGCAATGTGATGAAAGCTATGGGAACCCAAGATCAACTTGATGTATACTTATTTGATGCCACAAACTTGAAGAAATGTCACTTTATTTCAAATGTCAGTATCCACTGTTTCATGGAGAACAAATCTGTCTTAGAAAGTCCCCAAAGTACCTATAACTGGTTGTTGCTTACTTAAAGCCTCAGCTGTGAAAAGGCATTTTCATTTTCGTTGGCACTCAATATATTTGGGGCTGTAAGGACACCTGGTACATTGGCAAATCTTATACCAGATAACAAAAAAAAAAAGAGCAGAATGGCTTTCTCTTTTTCCACAGACTAAACACATACGCTCATCTATGTGTGTGTATTTTATTACATATAATCTACAAGTATATAGATAATATACATTAGTTCATTTTACTCAAAAAAAAGTTCCCTAGAAAATCAGATATTTCAACACCTCAATGTCATTTTTTTCAGTTGCTTTCAAAATACTTTTATAGACCTACAATTTTCTGATCGCTTTCAGCTTTATATAAAAAAAATAAAGTTTTAAAAATGCGTTCCATGGAAGAAACTATACCTAAATGGGATAAAATATTTACAAATTATATATCTCATAAAGGGCTAATATTTAAAACATGTAAAGAATTGATACAACTCAATAGCAAAATTTTTTTTTTATTTAAAAATGGCAGACCTAAATAGACATTTTCCCAAAGAATACATACAGATGGCCAATAGGTACATGAAAAGATGCTTTATTATTCAGAAAATGCAAATCAAAACCACAGTGAGATATCACCTCACACTTCTTAGAATAGCTACTATCAAAAAGACTAGAAATAACAGGTTTTAGAGAGCATGTAGAGACAAGGGAACCCTTGTGCTCTATTGGTGGGGATGCAAATTGGTGCAGCCACTGTGCAAAACAGTTTAGAGATTCTTCAAAAGTATAAAAATAGAACTACCACATGACCAGACACTCGCTTCTGGATATTTACCTTAAGAATACAAAAACACTAATTTGAAAAGATATAATATCCCCCATATTCACTGCAACACTATTTACAATAGCTAAGGTATGAAAATAACTTAAGTGTCCATTGATGAATGAATGGATATAGAAGATGTGATACACTCACACAGAATGGTATATTATTCACCTGCCCTGCTGCATGGTCCGGAGTCTGGGACCTACTTTGTTTCTTTGTTATTTATGATCTTGTTAAAGAAAATAAATATCTACTAACCTTTAAAAAAAAAAAAAAGAAGAAAATCTTGCCATTTGCGACAGTATGGATGGACCTCAAGGGCATATACTAAATAAAGTAAGTCAGACTGAGAAAGATAATCACTAAATTGTGTCTCTTATATGTGAAATCTAAAAATTAATTAATTAATTAATTAATTAATTAAAAAGCTTATAGATTCAGAGACTAGATTGCTACTTGCAAGAAGGAGAGGATGTAGGGTCAGGAAATGGGTAAACTGTTTTTATTAGTTGTTTAAATAAATTGTATTTTCAAAGAATATAGATTTTAGAATGTATTGCATGAAGAATATTCTGCACCTTTTATGGAACTGTTCTTTTAGAAATTTTTCACTATGTTATTCATTCTCTCTCATATGCAGATCTACACAATAGGAGCAGTACAAAAAAAAGCATCTCTCATTATGTAATTGTTATTATATAAAGAGAGTATATAACATAGTTTCTTTTTTGCTTGGCATGAAGCTCATTGCTAATGTTTAAGCTTATTGGCACTTATTTTTTTTTCAAATCAGACATTCTGATAAAACTTGCCACCTTATCTTTAATAATTATTGATAAAATAATTATTATTGTGATAAAGAGGTTTATTTCTGTCACCGAAATGAGCTAGACTTCAAGGCAAAAGATGCAATGACTTAATAGTCATCCTAGAGTATAGTAGGGAGCCATCTCCACGGGGTAGCTGGACTTTGTCAAAATATAAGTCGTGGCTTGGACCACATGGTTTCTACTTAGCAGCCTGACAATAGCAAGAAGACTTGGTGCAAGCAACTAGAATCCCCTACTCACTCAAAAACTGGATGTTCGATTGGCACAGATTCTTTACCCAGGTGATGTTAATTTTCTGTTTACGTACAAACAGCCCAGTCAGTGAGAGTTCCAAGGCAACAGACCTCCCGAGAAGACCACAAGTTACCTCACAGTAAACTTTCTCTTAGACAAACTTTTACTGGCACCTCCTGGACAGCTGTCTTGATTTCAAAACAATTTCCTAGTTGAGGCCCACATCACTGCAGTTCCCAGCCCTTTTTTTTTCCTCTTCCGACCCTCTCCAGTTTCATGAATGCATCTCTTTATCCCTGCAGACCACAAGTTCTATTCTCATATTTTCTTAATTGGAAGACCTCCATTACCATTCAACAAGAAACTAAATTTCCCATGAAACCGAGACCACAAATTATTAGCAACGGAACACTTGTCTCTCCAGTTCTTGGGTTCGGAGAAGACACAGTTTTCAGGAACGTGACCAAATATTCACCCGTGGGGATAAGAATGAACCTTCCATTCAACCTGACAAAACTGTCTCTACACTCCTGGATGCTTTAAATCAATTCTTACAATGAAGCAAAAAAGAAAAAAGAAAAAAAAAGTACATTGAATTTTCATATGCAAATGGTTTGAAGATTGGAATTCTGCCGATTTGTAATAATCATCGGGGCATTACAGTTTATAATTAGATTTTGCATACATTTTCCTCATCCTCATAAAAACACAATTAGTGACATGTTATCGTTATCCTCAGTACCCTGAATAGGAAATAGAGACTCAGGGAAATGGTAACTTGTCCAAGAAATCAGGAAATCAGGGTAGGAACTGGAACACTAGATAACATCCTGTTTTTTGTTTTTTGCTTTTTGTTTTAAATTTCATGTCTAACCCACACAGTAGCTCTCTCCCGACAAGTCTCCACCTCCTCCCATTTTGTTACTAGTTTTAGTACATATTTGTTCTTTGTTTGTTTCTTTTTATGGGAACTTGTACTTATTGTTTTGAAATAAGATGGGGTAAAAATCGTAAATACACTAAAGACTGGCATTTTATGTTTAAAAAAAACAATGAAAATCCTATTAATAATGTTAATCAATTAAACTTCAAATTGCAAAAGATGAGACATAGGAGAAAATGGAAATAACTATCCAATATGTGCCTCGATTGCTTTAAATATGATTTGTGGTTAAAATTTGTTTAAAGTAATGTTCCCCAAACCTGCAAAAATTATTGTATATTTTTTAAAACAGAGAATCAACCCCATGGAGAACTTTGAGCTTAATTCTATCTCTCTGTGAGGATTTCACCCATTCCTTTTAATAGATGGACTTTTAGCCTCTGCCATTCACCTTAAGAGACGTATGAGAGACTCAAATTAAATAAATGACTGGAAACGTCCAGTAATTAAACATCTGGTTTTTAATATGGAGCAAATCACTTCATGCCTGTGGTCTCTGTCACTTGATCCGTCTCAGTGCTCTGTCTTTAAGCCACTTCTGGCTACATTTAACCTCTTAGCCAAATCAGACAGGCTCCATGATTCCTATAGTAGTCCTTGCACATTCTTTTCCCCGAGGCCTTCATCTAGGTGTGTCGAGTCTGTGGCTCAGGCTTGATTTTAGAATGTGAGTTCTGTCTCACTCTACCGAGGTTAAAATGTAGCTGAAGACAGTGATACTTACATATGTTTACCTTCAGCTGGAACTCTTAATTTTCCGTGAAGGAACACAGTAATGGAGTGAACTCTCACACCCTCCCATTGTAACTAGGTCCTTCTCTTGGGAAGAATACACTCTCATTTGATTTTTAAAATGGTCTATTTGTACCCTTGCTTATTTTCTCATGAAAGATCTTTAATAGGATAACTTTTGCAAGTGTTCCACTAGCTGCTGAAAAACAAGTGTGTTCTCACTTGTACTCAATGCAAATGAGGAAGATTTGGGGTACTTCTAGGCTGTCCCACACATGATGCAAAACAGTAGAACATGTATTCTTTTCTGTGCTAAGCATCATAAAGCAACCATGCCTGTAAGGTTGGTAACTAAGTTTTGCCTCTGATAGCGAATACTTGTTATTCTTGTCTTCCCAGAATTTGTGATTCCACCTCTGATTTATCTTTGGAGACCATCTTTCCCTCAGTTTCACTCCATGAACACTGTGAAGTTACCCCCAATCTTGTTTTAAATCTAGACCTAACCAATCAGCTTATTCATCCCTTAGACATAGTAACTAGTACAGGCTTGAGATAGTGATGAACTCATGTCATTTCAAAAAGATTCAATCCTGAAGTTTTCCTGGAAAAAATATGAAGGAGAAGCCCTTCTATTAAATTTTCTGAAAAGATACAATATAAACAAGAAGTTCCTACTGGCCATTTTTCCACCACAAATATTCTTGCTTTAATAAGAAGAAAAAATAAAACAGAGGAGATAGTGCAAAATGGAATAAGTATCTAGCCAGTACCAGACCTTCTATGTGTTTAAATAGAACAAATTAATGCATTTTTTTCTTGTTTAAACCAATTTTATTTGACTTGAGGAATCTTTTGTCATTTTTTTAAATTACATTTGTCTTTTACAGTCAGAAGATTCTCAATCACTATAACTCCACTTCGAAGACCCAGATAAATTCAGTTTAGAGGTAAGCTCCATTTTGGCATTGGTATAAATTGCATTTTCTAAGGCTTATTTTGATTCCAATTTGGTTTCTTGATTGTATATATTCAAACAAAATGGAGTATAAAGAATTATTTAGGCTTTCTGAAATTTTCAACATCCCATGGGATGGATACTTTGATTTCTCTCTTGTAAGGGGTGACCGGTTGAAAGTCTTCTGTCCATTACATTAACACATTATCTCTTTCATCTATAGCTGCTCACCTGGGGTTACCTGGTTGCTTTGCTGATTGTCTCATGTGTAAGTTTGTCAGATAAAACAGGAGGTGTGGGGCATACTTAAACTAAAAGAAATATATCCATTCGTTATCTAAAATTCTTAGTGTCCTCTCTATTTATTTGTTAAATCTGACAACTCTAGTTATTGCGCTCATACAATCCCATGACAACTGTCACTTACTCTGGTTTCAATGATAGACATCTCGTATTATAGACCTAGTTACACTATTATTTGTACTAGGAAGATTTTGACTATCGCTTCTATTTTTGTTTATTGTGTTTTAATCAAGCCTTAAATGTGGAGCATTCAGGGAAATATAAGATTCTTTGACACTTAGAGAATATTTAGTTTGGAGAAAAGAACTCTAAGGGCTTGAGATGAGAGAGAAATTTCATCAGGTAACCAAATCTGTCTTAAATAGAAGAGGTGGCAAATACAGTACTTATTTACTCAGAATATGCAGCTTAAATTATAGAGGTTCTAGAATGATATAATAATTTTATATAGAAAACAAGTGTTATAATGGTCATTTGCCATGGAATGAAGTAGAATAGATTTCTGCTTATATGGACGACTGGTGTTTGAGGAATCAAGTTGTCAAAAACATTACAGGAGACGCCCTTACCTTGTTGTTTTCTGCTGAAAGATCCTGGAAAATAACTTGGAGAGGTCCATGAACCTGAGGGATGAAGAGAGATGAAGAAAATCTCTAGGCACAGAGTAGGTAAAAATTGTTTCCACAGAATGACAAGCATTTGGGATTATAGAAAAAGTGGACAATAAAAATTTGTCACAGCAAGATAGCCAGAAAATTTTAAGAAAGACATAGACTAATATTCAATTTACATTGTTTCCTGCTCCTCCCTAAAATGTGGTTTCCTTCTGTTATCTCAAAACCTGATCTTAATGAGGTACATGTACATATGAGTACAGTGATGCACTGTATAACGACCTTTTGGTCAATGACGGATCTCATACATAGCAATGATCCCATAAGGTTATTATGGAGCTGAAAAATTCCTATTACCTAGAGACATCATAACCATCATTATATTATAGTGCAATGCATTACTCGAGTGTTTGTGGTGATGCTGGTATAAACTAATCTACTGTACTTCTAGTCATATGAAAGTATAGTGCATACAGTTACCTGTAGTACATACTACTTGATAATAATAATAAACAACTATGTAACTGGTTTAGATATTTACTGCACCATACCTTTTATTGTTATTTTAGAGTGTACTCTTTCTACTTATAAAAAAAATTTGCTGTAAAACAGTACGTTATGTGACACTGGCAGCAGCCTCATACATTTCATGTTTATGGAGTTACTTGATTGCATCATTTTCTCTTGCTCTTGATTTTATCTCCTAGGCATGCAGCCTAGGAGTCATAAGCTATACCATCTATCTGGGTTCATGTAAGTACGCTCTGGGATGTTTGTGCAATGATGAAATCACCTAAAGACACATTTCTCAGAAGCTATCCCTGTCACTGAGTGGCACATGACTGTTGTGTTAGTGGAACTTTGGGATAGCAAGAAAGAGAAGCTGCAGCTGTATGCGGAGTGAGGAAAGGAGAAATCAGTCATATGTCTTGAAAATAATGAATGGAGATAAAGAAGCTGGCAGAGAGAGAAAGTCAGACAGGTAAAATTAAGAGAATTCAAGCAGTCCTTTGGAACCCCAGAAATTTAAGGACCAATGATAAATGCTATGGAAGGTGGTGACTCATAACTCCTCCTTTTGAGTATTAAAATATTTATCTCAGAAGGGAAGAGTGCTTGGGGATATGTCAGTGATATGAAGTGAATCTTTATAATTTTTGGAACTGTCAAACAATGAAATATGTTGCTTTATATTACAGTAGAAGCCTTGAGATTACTCATACTTTCTGGCAAGAACATTATAGATGCATCCTTGCATTGGGTGAGGAAGTAGATGGAGAACCTCTATCATCTTTCACATCCCATAATTCTTTGATTGAATCACCTACACCTTTGTTTATAGCTATTCTCTGATATTCACTACACTGGGCCAAATTCCCAGAGCATCCTCAGACAGATTTCAAACTTCCCGAGAAACTGTTTTATTATACATCTTTATATCTCCTAGAATACAGTATTAGAAGTCATATAGTACAAAGTTAACGAACAAATTAATGATTAAATATAACTTCATCTTACAACTCTAATGAACAACAAATAAAGTGTAGAGGCAAGAACAAAACAAAACAATAAAACACAGCGTTCAATTTACTGCAAGATTAAGATGTGTCTATAGGACCATGTAATTCTAAAATAAGCCAATATATTTTTAGATTACAATAAGAGAATTGTGAAAAAGATAGGAAGATAATGATCTTTTTTTTTCCAGCTTCAAAAACTACATCTGAAATATAATCTTAGTTCTTAGCTCCACTTAAAAATTAGATAAATTCTATGTCTTCTAATCAAAAGATATAGTGGTTAATTGCTAAATGTAGAAATACTAAAATTTATAAAAGGAAAATTATTCTTACACCTATCACCTCAGTTAGCCAGTTTTTACTTATGTATTTCGTCTGGGTGTTTAATATTTTTAAGTATGATTGCAGTGTGTAAATGTTTTACATTGCTTTCTTTCCCAGTTGGTATTTTAAAAAATTCTTCAGTTTAAAATTTCTTACATTTTGATTATCATTAATATTCCATTGTGTAGATATAATATTATAGCTTAATGACTCCCCTACACAAAGTTTATATTTTTGAAGTGATAATTATTATGAAAATAAATTTATTTGTAAATCAGGCTTTTATATATTTTAAATTATGTTTTTTAGATTCACAGAGGTAGAATTTTATATAAATGGAATGAAAATCTTAAAGCGCATACATAGTCATATGCTACTTTAATTGCCCGTATTAGTATACCAGGCGTATTAATACACATATTATATAATATTGCATTATTATAATATGTTATTAATCTGAGCTTTTATCGTTTAAGAGATTTAAAGTAAAATTTTTCATTTTTTAATATATTGATGAGTTTTAATATTTTCATATGAATTAGCATTCACATTTTCTTTATTCATATTTCTTAGTTGTTTATTCAAGTTTTGAATATATATTATTGTGGATTACAATGTTTTACATCGGTCTGTAGAATATTTAGAATGCATTAATTCCATATGTTTAACTTATTGTATTTATGTTTACTCCTTGGTATTTACACTTTAAGATTGGTAATGTTATAAGGGGCACAGTTTTAAAAACTTGGATGTGCTGAAATCTTTTGATCTATTATTTGGTGCATCTGACATTTAACTATAATGAACAAAATCTTCTCTAGGGGTCAATCTGATGTTTTCACTTTTAGAGTTAATTTTTAATCCCTCTATTATATGATTGATCTATAATATTATCTATGAAGTAGGAGATAAAGATCTGCATTGATTCTTTTTAAATAATTAATTGGCAGTTTTATTTATTAAATTATCTTTGCCTTCTTTATTGATTTGGGATAACTTTTTGGATCCATTTAGTTATTTAATACAATTTAGTCTATTTTCAATAAAAATTTTATTGCCCTCATTTTTTGAGTACAATGTAAAATATTTTTAATGATTTATTTTTTAAGTATAAAATCCATTACAGTTAGACTCTCTATCATTACTCTTTTACTTTTAAATTTCCTATGCTAGTCTCAAAGCTTTCTCTATTCAGATTCTTTTAAATTATTTTATTAATTGAAAAATGCCATTAAAATTTTGTTTGGAATCACATCAAAGTAGCTGGTTATCCTTTCATTAAGGACATATTAAAGCCTATAATCTCCAGCTACAGTGAGGTTAGGCAAGGCAAACCGAATCTGGGAAATGTGACCTGTTACTTCTGGTCCACAGCATGGTAGAACGAGATTTTCAAGACTTTCTTCCCTAGGGAGTTGAAAAAGGGAGTCACATTTTCAATATGGTAAATTATCAGCCTGGACCCCTGAGTGTTGTAGGGAACAACATTCCCCATAAACATACATTGGAGATGTATTGTGAAAGGAATTAGACATTTTTGTGCACTGATATTGGTGATTAATTGCTTACTCCAGCCATAATTAAGCTATCCTGACCTATGCAGTGCTATTTTTGAATTATATTGATATCTCCTGGAGAAAATTCCTACAAGCATAGTTTTCCTTTTCTTGTGATGGAAACTTTTTTCATGGCCTATATGTATTTTTATTTTATTCATCTTTATAAGAAAGATTAGTGTTTCTTATAAATATGTGAGTAAGAATTCTGAGTGAGGCTCCTGCTTCATTAAACCAGCTCTCAAATGTGATCTATTTTAGGGACATGACTGGAATTACAAAATAAATGTGAGCCAAGAAGTGATGGCTTTAGGCACTGAGGTAGTCAGAATCTAGTATTCCAATGCTATAAACTATGGCTGAATTCCAGGGAACTGAGGAAGTTGAAGTTAAGAAGCTGGAATGGAGCAATTAGGAGTTAGAAAAGTGGGGAAAATTGAGCTAGCCTGTATAGCTAGGAGTATAGGTTAAAGCTAATTCCTAAATCATCATAGTAGGAAAGAATATTAATACTGGAAATAGGAACTAGATCCTGAGCTGAGTCAGAGGATCTAACTTGAAAACATTCAAAAGAGGTTAAGGTAGATCTCAATTAGAGTTGTCCTTAGGATCCTCTCAAAGTCAGAAGTAAATCCATTTAGGTATAAAGGTCGTTCAAGAAAGGTTCACTAAATTCTCATAGATGAACAGCAAGCATCATTTTACAATGATTACCAAATATAATTCTCATAGATTAACAAGAAGCATCATTTTACAAAGATTACTAAATATACAAGAAAGCAAACCACTATGCATGAAACCCAGAATTAAAAAAAAAAAATAATTTTTGATCTCTAATAACTCAAGACATTGTGATTTGAGTTACAAAATTGCTAGCAGATATGTAATTTTTTGAGAAAAAAATACAAAGATTAAGCTCATTGCTAAAAGGAAACTTTTAGCAATAAACAAAAAATCATTAAAAGAACTTCTAAAAATAAAAAGTTCAATGTAAAAAACCTCAATTGTTGGGTTAAGCAGCAGAATACATGCAACTGAAAAATAAATTAGTGATACTGAACAATCTGTGGCTACACAGTATGTAGTAAAAATGTTTATGTGGTGAAAAGAATGAAATAGAAATAAAAGACATGAAAGACAAAATTAGAAAGTCTAACACATCTGATGAAGGTTTAAAAGGAGACAAATAAAGAGACTCTAGGAGAAGAAATATTTTAAGAGAAATTGACTGTGAATTCCCAAGAATTAATATAATGTGAACCCCCATACGCAAGAAGCATTAAATATCCAAAGCAAGAATTTTTATAAATTTATTCCTAGTTATACAGTGAAACTATAGCACACCAAAGACAAATAGATGTTAAAAGTTGCTAGAGAGAATAAAGAGATCATCTAAAAAAGAACAGCAGAATGACAGCAATTTCAATCCATGACACAGTGAAATAATATTTATAAAATGAGGCAAACTATTCACCAAAAATTATGTATACTTTAGAACTATAAGAATGAAATGAAAACATTTACATTTACTTTAGGAGTTATCACTGAGAGATCTTCTCTAAATGAAATTCCTAATGAGAGTCTGCATTAAAAAAAGAAAAAAGAAAGAAATGATGACAAAATAAGTAGACAAATTCAGTCACATATTCTTATAAAATATTAATATTGAGTTTAAGAAAGAGATAGAACAACATAATGTAAATCAGAATGAAAAGCATCAAAGCTGAAGTCATTTTTTAGTGGGGGTGAGTCAGACAATCAATGATTCATTAATTCTAAGTCTTAGTCAATTTCAACATACTTGATGTATTTACAAATATGATCATTTTAATTTAAAAAATAGTGTAAAATCTCAAAACCACTAAAATGAAAAAATAGAAAAGGGTGAGAATAGAACAAGAGCAGCAAACCCCAGTCCATGCGAAATAAATGAAATAAAAAGTAAAAAAGAATCAAAAGAGTAAAATAAGTGGAAAAAGAAAAGTCAGATGGTAGCAAAAAATTCAAATATATTCATAGTCAGTGTAAACTTGAATGGGCAAAATTTTTCAATTAATAGTCAAGATTGTCAACTGGAGTAAAACAAAAATATAACTAAATAAGAGATATAATAAAAGCTTAAATCGCAGGATGAATAAAGATTAATAGACAATCGCTACCAAAATGAAGCTAAGGAAACTATATTAATATTAATCGAAAGTCACTTTTTGATGTAAATAACAACCTGTAATAGAGAAGGTGATAAAATAATGGCACAGTGCTTAATTCTGGCTTAATATCGGTAAGTTATAGCAATTTTGAACATGTATGTACCTGAGCAGAAACTTGCAAATATGTAAACCAAAAATTTTTTGAACTATAGGAAGAATTAGACAAATACTACCAACAGTGGACAATTCAACATGTCTCAATTTAGGAAAGCTAAGAAAATAATCAGCAAAAATATTTTTAAAATATTAATAATGCAAATTAGTATTTAACTTAATTAACATACAGAAAATTTGGCATCCAAAAATTAGAAGTACATATTTTCTGCCACATATATGGAACATTTACAAAAATTAACCTCATACTAGGCTACAAAGTAAGACATCATATTTACAACAATAAGTATCTTTCATACAATTTTTCTGATATAAGCTTCTTCTTCCATGTATCTCACAAAGAAACTTAGTCATGTTAGCACACTTTTTAGAAGATATGTATTTCCTGAAAATATTAAAGTAGCCATTTTTTTAAAAAAGAAAGGATAATGGGACTCCATTGTCATTGTAGATGAAGCAAATCAAATTTCAGAGTGTTTGATAGTATAACTTAAGGGGCATAGAGAGAAAGTTAAAGAGCCCATCCTTGGTGCGACCTTGACTTAAATCTAGCCCTGACATTTAGTGTACAGGAGAAACTTGGAATATGATACTCTACTTCACAGCACCTCAGTTTGTTTATTGATAAAATGTGAACTATAGCATTACTATAAAAATTAAATGAGATGATACATACAGAGTCTTATAAACAGTGCTTAGCATACATTAAGCAGTTAAGGAATTTCAGCTGTTATTTTGTATGTTCGTATTGGCTCTTAGAGAAGATTCATAGTATGTAACATCCTCTAAACTTGATTGCTTCCGGGCTCCTTTTTTTTTTTTTTTTCCTAAGCAGCTCAAAGAAATAACATGCACAACACATTGAGAAATGTTACTATATATAGGGATTGTTCTCATTTTATATTTTAGGACTTGTTAAATAAAAATTAGTTGAGCAGAAATTTATTCTTTTAACAATTACCTCTTGAGCTCCTCCTGCACATCAATTATTTGTGACTCCTACTCTGGCAGGTGGGAAAGAAGGTAGGGTCATCTTGTAGTCTATCTCAGCTAAAGCAGAATATTTTTCTAAGAATAGATACATTTCAGTAAATGTCAAAAATCACTGGGGATGATCTCTGAATTCTGAAATCTCCTTGATTTTCTTTTCATTTTTAGGAATTGTTTGATTCCTACATAGACAATTATGGACTTTGAATTTTACTTTTGTTCCTCACATGATTTGCTTATGTCCTATCCCCATATTTTCTTGATGTCACACTATTGATGCTTTACTCAGCATATATGTTGGTGCCAGCATATATATTGGTTACATCACTGTGCTAGATGCTGTGGCTTAAAAAGAGCATATGAATAATATGATTCTGCCTTCACTGAATTTACATCTGTCTTGGGAGAAATCTTTCTTAATAAGCAATGCAAGGACTGCCATACTATTGAGGAACATAATGTTAAGTAACAGCAGCAATTTATATAGAAATTAACATAAATGAATGTATATCATCCACATTAATTTATCTAAAAAATACTTAACCAAGCTAACAAAACTTTTTTTGACATTAAATGTACAATGCAATTGATATTAATGACTTGAACAATCCATAGTTGATTTGAAGATAATAGGAATTTAAAAGAAGACAAAATGAGATTTCCGTTATGGAGGTTAATAATTTAAAGTCTCATCTCCAAGACAAAAAACCTGGGAGTCTAAGAAAATTTGGAAAATAGAAACATTTCAAATATCCTGGGGCTTAGAGACCCTCCTCACCCAGACACACGTAGTGAAAGCAACTGGAAAGCTGGAAAGCAACACTGAGTATGCGTGTGTACGAGCTTTCTTCGATGAAGCAGTGTTGACAACTTGCTTAGCATGTGTCCATCATAAGCTTCTTCTAAAAACTGTTCTAAGTTTTTTGGCTTTCTGACAGCCAAACACACTGAGAAACAGGATGCTCAGATGACTATGTAAAAGCTGGCAAGCTAGAAGTCAACTTTAAGTATATTCCCTGTAAGTCACCTGTGTAATAAGATTTCCTCCAGATCTCATCTTTCTCTGGGAATCAGCCGTATATTGCTGATTACTTTCTTTATTAGCTTACAGTTTTCCTATTAATTGGCACTGATTACTTTGCTTCTCATTCCCTTCTCTCCCAATCTAACGTCATTTATTAAGAATAGTTACAAGAAATAATTATTTGTACTTATGTAGTCAGTTTGTTGACTTGGAAACAATTCAGTATTGGCAATTAAATATAAGCAACAGCCTTTGTAGAAAAGATAATAATGAAGACATTTTGATAAGTAGTGAGTGTGACAAAGCCTGTAATTTTAGTCACCTAATTTCCCAGAAACTTTGAGTTGGAGATGGAGACTGTGGGGAGAAAAAATACCTTTTACTTCTATTCTTCTAAGCTCTTGACAAAAATAGATTAACAAGGGAAAAGCATATACATTTACTTAATATAAGTTTACTTAATATGTTTTAAGAGACATAGGAGCCTTCATAAGGAAATGAAGACCTGAAGAAAAGGTAAACTTACATGGTTTTATGCTAGGTTTGATGAATAGTTGAAAGTCATAGAAAGATATGATAGGACAGAGTATGAGCTAAGTATAGTGAACTGGGGGAACTTAGCAAGCCTGTTAGTTCAAACTCCTCTGTTTACCCCTTTGTCTTCAAAAATAAGATCACTCTTTTCCTCTGGTTTATATATAGGAAATATTAAATATGTCAAAATACTGTATTTTGGGGTATTATTTCCTGAACCACATCAGATGGAAACAGAGTTTTCTGGATGCACAAAAAATAGTTTATAAACTTCTGAGCTCTAACGCTCATGGAACCCCAGTTTACCTAATAGTTGAGGGACATGTAAGGTCCTGTCTAAGATTTATACAGAAAATCGGTGGTCCTGAGGTTGAATAATTTGTGATGTAAATGAGGTATCATTTCAAAGCAGGTGAAAAGAGCAAGTAATTTTACTGATAAATGCAATATGCTTTTAGAAATTCTGTCACTATGTCAAGAATACAACACAACATATGATTTTATAGAAAACTATACTATTTTTTTCTGAACAGATCTGTGTTCACACATTTATGTGTGTGTGTGATTTTTTATAGCAATATAAAAAGATCTCTACATTATACACATTAGATTCTGAATGGGTGTTTTTACTTGGTGACTGAGACCTACTGACTTTTGGGGTTTGAAAACTTCCCTAGCCACCTGGATCTTCAAATGTAGCTTGTTTTGGTTTCTGTTTTACTGTGCATGACAATATTCCCTATGGCTTTGTATTGAACATTTTCTCTGCCCAACCCACCACATGAATTTACCAGTGCATTCCTACGATCATCTGTATTTCCAGAGTGGATAGGTCTGGTCACAGGACCAGGTCACTCTAAGTCAGCTACATGAGGAATATAACAGGACAACATAGTCAGTCAAAGCCTAGGATAGAATAAGCTCTAGTTTTCAGAAGTTCTAATGGTATTAGAGCAAGGCACACAACTCATAAAGTATATTTTCCACTTAGCTTTTCTAACTTTTTCAGTGGTGGAAATCTTTTCTCAAAACAAAATTTTATGGAGAAGCCTGATGTAGAAAACATATAAAGAACACCTCTGATTGAATCAGGGTGAAGTCCCCTCACCTCTCAGTCACGAGAAAAATGAATCCTGAACATCTGTGGCTCATTCATTGAAATCCGCCAATTTTTTTTTTTTACATCATCATTTTATAAATGACAAAATTAAGGCTCCAGAGCAGTAAAAATGACTTAGGACTAACAAATAGCAGAGAGAACTCGGAGGCTAGAGCCTGGGTTAGCAGGCTTCCTTGTCTGTGCCTGTTTCATTGCCATGGTCAATGCACATTTCTAGGTAAAATAATCCAAATGTTCACCTGATGTGTGAAATTAAGCAAAAGCCGTCATCAGTTTTTCCTCATGATATCTGAGAGAAAGCTTTTGCTTTTTTCTGATACTTTATTTGATATGTGAAAGGTGCTTCCTTCACATCACTTTACTTATAATTAGAGTTAAGTGTATTTTCATGTTGATATTCATGCTAAATGAGACAATACCTCTGAGGAAGGTTTGGCCCTAGATCCCCGTCAGAAGCATTTGTTTCTCTGGAGTTTGGTGGTCTGCATTAGTAACCTCCAAGGAAAGAAATTTTAGTGGGATGCCTTTTAAGTTAGCCAAGTATTAAATAGCATTTATATAACATACTGGCAAATTTAAAACATTAATGTTTATAACTGAATATAAAATCTGGTAATTCTCAATGGATTAGAAAATATTAGAAACTATATTCCAAAGAAGTTATATAATTATGCTGTTCACATTTTGTATTCTTATAATTTTATTGGCATATAAATTATTCCACGTATTTTTGTTCAATAAAATTATTTAATTGGTAAAATAAATTACAGTTTGGATAAAGATACAATTTAGCTCACTTTATGCATTTTGGCATATTATCCCTTTGTGAAATTTAAAATTACAATGAGTGAGGTCATATAAATGGCAATGGAAAATAAAATGCATTAATATACATGCATTTTTAAAAAGACTCAGCACATTTCAAGAGCACAACAATAAAGTGAAGCAAAGGGTTTTTTTGTAAATATTGAAAAACAGCATTCCAGAAAATGTATTTCTAAAGTAATGTTTTTCTACTCTGCTCTGACTTCATATTAAAACTTTTTCTTGCATTCAGTTTGTATTTTGCATCCCAATAATTAGATTCCATTGTTTTTAAGTACACTGGAACAAAAAAATCCAAGACAATAGTTATTTATTTAAAACACAGTGTCATTAAGATATTATCATAGATGATAGATGATTGATAGAAAAATAAATAGAGAGATGATAAATAATAGATAGATAAACAGATAGATAAATGATAGATGATAGATTATAGGTAGATAGATATATAAATGATCGATATATGATCAATTGATAGAGATAGATAGATAGATAGATGACACATACATACATACATACATACATATATACATACGTACATACGTAGATACATAGATACATAGGTTAGGTAGAACTCTATATGTTACTAACTATACCTCCCCCCCCCACACACACACAGCTATATCTGTAGATATAAAATATGCTTGGGAAAATACTATCTCTTCTCAATCTTCCATTACCTTTGTGTTCCCAAATCTAAAATTTTGTGCTCTAGGTATTTTAACCTAGTTTCCAAAACAATTTATGCTGTTTTTCATCTCCCAGTCTTTGCAACTACTCTTTCCTTCTGACTAAATTGTCTTTCCCCCGTGTATGCCTAGTAAAATGTCACGGTTAAGCATTATCTCCTTTATGATCATCATATGTGCAGTTTTTTATACACTAATTATACTTAAATAAAATTGTTAAAAAATTAAATCATTGATGCCAATGAGCCTCTCGATGTTTGAAGACCAATGAAACATTCCCGCATAATTAATATTACAGCCTTGAAGTCGTAGAGTCCTTGTACAGATGATAATATACTCCTGACCAAGTAGATACCATTGCAAGTACTAAATAGTTTATTACAAATGTAATTCATATTATTTAATCATATATTACAGTAATATATTATGCTTTGAAAAATTATGTAGTAGTAGTAGATTTTATGTAGTAGTAGTAGATTTTAGTATCAAATTTTTTAAGCATAGAAAGGAGATCTTTACACAATATTTATTGAAAAATAGACTTTGGGTCTCATATGCTATATCAGGTTCTACATTAATATTAACATGAACAAGAATTTTTATTTTTGAAAGAATTACATATCAAATTTTTTTCTTACGATTTTTGACTTTTGCATTTTGTTGAAGAAATTCCCTACTATTCATGGGTCACAATAATATTCACATATATTTTTCTGTTAACTTTACCTATAATATTCATATTTAAGTTTAATTCAAATGGAGTGCATTATTATACATAATGAGATAGATATTTAGTTAGATTTTTTTTTGTATTATAAGAAATTTTTCTAACAGCATTTTTTCCCCAAAAGTTCATAGTTTATCACAATTTTTTGTCGTATCTCCTGATCAGATGTTAATTTTCACTATCTATGGGCCTCAGAAATGTCTAATCATTTTTTTTTGGTCTGCATTTCAGTTCCTGCAGGAATACTTTGCATTTTTTACAATGTGTTTTTGTATATACTGACATCTATCCTTACTATTTATGGATCTATATTCTTCCGTATAAATTTAAAGTGAGTTTATTTATTAAAAAATAGCTAGAATATTACTGTGCTTGTGTTAAATTCATGCATTTAATGTGGATATATTGACATTTTCACACCATTAATTTGCATTCATAAACATATGTATCCCCATTTGTATATAATTCTTTGTGTTATTTAAGTTTTATTCTCCATATATATAGTGCATTCTTTGTCAACTCAGTTATTATACATTTGATCATTTTTGTTGCTACTGTAAATTATAAATTAAGTACTGATATTTTTGGTTGCCTATTACCATTATGTATTCCTGTCTTCTTTCCTGTGATATAGTTTTGCTTCAAATTTCATTTTGATAGATTTAAAAATGCTATTATACTGTTCTTTTGGTTCATAGTTGCCTAGTATGCCTTCTTCCATCATTTCATTCCAATCTTTTTTCTAAGTTTTTCTTTTATTTATTATAACCTCTCTGGAGACCAACTGTGGTCTCTAAGATTAATGAAGATAGTGAAATATTGGAAATGAACTAAATGTCCATTAGAAAGACAATAAATATAACATTCTATATAATGCAGTACTACAAAAAGATTAGATAAAATAACCCCAAAATCAAAATAAGTTTTAAATGAAAGTGTTGCATAGCAACACATATATGATAAAATATATATATGTAAATTCCTAAAAGTTTTTTTAACTACTAAATATAATGAGCATGTAAGCTCTCCATTGGTGCAGGGCCAAAATTACTTAAATTTTATGTATAAGTAATTATTTTTAAACTATCTTAAAACAATGAAGATAAAAATATTAACATGATTTTAACCTATGTAATGGTAATGTGAATGCTTATTGTATGATTTGTTGTGTGTATACATATTTTCAAAATTTTCCGCAAAAATAAAATAAAATAAAATAAAACCTCACAAATTTGATTTTGAAATAGCTGACTGGAAGGTAGGATCGAAATTGATAATATTGAATTCCAATATGTGTTCATTTGAAATTTAGAAACTTATTATATAATAGCTTTATTCACATTGTTTGAACCTAAAAGAAAAATAGAAAATTTATGATTTCAAGGTGTTTTATGAGTTCGTTCAGTTCTTGTTGAATCTAGTTGTAAATATCATGAGGAGTCTT
>NW_011888813.1:7881599-7883723 GCF_000151845.1 Pteropus vampyrus
TTGGAGTTTTGAGATGATATAAAGGAAAGGTAGAATAATTACATTTTATAATCTCAATGATTGGGAGAGACATTTGATCAGGAAAATCTAGTAGGATTGCTTAATAAAGTGTGTTGAAGGCACACTTGAGATTTATATAGTTTTAAAATAAAGTTCATAATATAAATTATTGCCCAAATACCTTCAGTTACTTGGGCTCAGTCACAAAATAGACAGATTAATTCAATCAAGGTTGGCATATTGGCTGAAAACCATGATAAAGGGGGAAAGAGGTGATGAAATTAAGTCTGCATGCCAGGGATGGTTAGAGGGTTGGAACACAGAATACGAAGTAGCTCATCCATGCTACAGAATGCTCAGTTTTTCATGATTTTACTGGTAGCCGAAGCTTATTTTGGACTTACTGGGAGGTATGTCCAAAAGGTCTCCAAAATTACTTAGAAAGATTGTGGCTTTTATTTCATAACTCTAAAGGATTTTTCTCCTGGAAAGCTGTCACAAATCTCCAAATGAATAACAGTTATTATGGAAATTTTAGGATACATTTACTGCATCATTAGTGGTAGTTCTGAGTCACTTAGTAATGACACAAAAAGTTAAAAAAAAAAGATTCCAAAACATAGCCAGTCAGAAATAGGTTATAAACACAGTGAACTTGGTCTTCAAACAAGCTCAGCGAAAAAATATTCTTCTTCAAAAGAGTTCTGTCAGCATAAAATTAATGTAATTTTAAGAGTCTGTCTTTCTTTACCACTAATTTGAGTTGAATGAATCCATCTGGCTGGGTCACTGCTGATAAAAAGATTTGTTGTAAGAGAATATAATGAGTGTGTGTGTGTGTGTGTGTGTGTGTGCGCACGTGCGTGTGTTAGGCTAAACTATATAAAATTACCATTTTATAGGTAAAAGAATAATCAAATATCATTAATTTTATATAGTTCAACCTAATAAATGGATGCATCTATTTCAACATGTGTGAAGTATAACATTTTGTTTATATATGTACAATTACATATATAATTGTACTGTAATAAATATTTTGCGCATATACAAAATCTGACATATGACTCATGTACACTATTTTGTAATTTAACCTTCTTAACCATTGTGAATTTCTTAGTTCTCTTACCTTATCCCTGTGATAGTATTATGATAACTGTCTTGAAAAAGAAAATTAAAATCGGGACTCAAACTATTTTTATTTAACCATAATGAAAAATATTGTATTTTTGGAGACAAAAAGATATGAATTTGGTAAAATTCCAAGATATTTTTCTACAGGAATAACTCTCTCTTTTCAAAGCATTTTTCTATTTTATGGAAAGTAAATCGTGTCAGTTTTTGTAGTGTTATATTGACATCAAGATTGACCACACATACAGAAAATCTGAGAGAGTCGCCAAGGTCAGTCAAGCAAAATGTGAGCAGGTGAATTTGTCATTTTCTTCCTCCTTCTTTTCACATAATATTACTCTGTGCCTGGTAGATACACAGCCATCCGCTCAAAAGTACACTATGTAGTAATTCAATTAAATCTCTGTTGAATTTGCTGTGTTTTGTCCACTGCACTTTCCAACCCAGAGTAGTCTACAATCAAATTAGAAAGACTACGTACATTTTAACAGAGTTTACTGATGCAATCAAATAAATCTTATATTATGTTAATCTGTGTCATTTTTAATCAATCTCTTCATCTTTATTGCCTATGTAGTAATTAGACACAAAGGTAAGTAATAAGCATAAACATCAAATAATACTACTTTGTCATAGCCAGTCCATGTAGATCTTTATTTTAATTTTGATAGCTCTGCAATATACATATCTTTATTTAACAACTTTTTGTGAGTACCTACTATGTGCCAAATAGTCAGATATGGGGAAACCATTCTAAACAAAGCAGTTTATCCATCCAAATGGCATGAATAACAAGTCATTTCTTTTTTTAATTTCATTATTATCATAATTAATAACATATGAAGCAAAAAGATACTCTTATCTGTGAATTACTGGTTCTGGATTATAAGGCTCAAGAAGTGGTCTTCTTTTGTTTCCATATGTTTTTCCCAGCCTTTCCTACATACAGTAATACGTAAGCCACTGGGGCAGAGTTTACAATCTCATTTC
>NW_011888813.1:7883773-7892793 GCF_000151845.1 Pteropus vampyrus
GAATTTGGTAAAATTCCAAGATATTTTTCTACAGGAATAACTCTCTCTTTTCAAAGCATTTTTCTATTTTATGGAAAGTAAATCGTGTCAGTTTTTGTAGTGTTATATTGACATCAAGATTGACCACACATACAGAAAATCTGAGAGAGTCGCCAAGGTCAGTCAAGCAAAATGTGAGCAGGTGAATTTGTCATTTTCTTCCTCCTTCTTTTCACATAATATTGCTCTGTGCCTGGTAGATACACAGCCATCCGCTCAAAAGTACACTATGTAGTAATTTAATTAAATCTCTGTTGAATTTGCTGTGTTTTGTCCACTGCACTTTCCAACCCAGAGTAGTCTACAATCAAATTAGAAAGACTACGTACATTTTAACAGAGTTTACTGATGCAATCAAATAAATCTTATATTATGTTAATCTGTGTCATTTTTAATCAATCTCTTCATCTTTATTGCCTATGTAGTAATTAGACACAAAGGTAAGTAATAAGCATAAACATCAAATAATACTACTTTGTCATAGCCAGTCCATGTAGATCTTTATTTTAATTTTGATAGCTCTGCAATATACATATCTTTATTTAACAACTTTTTGTGAGTACCTACTATGTGCCAAATAGTCAGATATGGGGAAACCATTCTAAACAAAGCAGTTTATCCATCCAAATGGCATGAATAACAAGTCATTTCTTTTTTTAATTTCATTATTATCATAATTAATAACATATGAAGCAAAAAGATACTCTTATCTGTGAATTACTGGTTCTGGATTAAAAGGCTCAAGAAGTGGTCTTCTTTTGTTTCCATATGTTTTTCCCAGCCTTTCCTACATACAGTAATACGTAAGCCACTGGGGCAGAGTTTACAATCTCATTTCTCTTTTTTTTCTAGGCACACAGCCAAATTCTTTCCTGATCTCTCTTTTCTAGATAAGTGAGGATGTGTTACAGAGTTCTTGGCAATGAAATGTGGATAAAAAATGATAAATGCTACACGAAAAACAGTTTCCAAATGGATATAGAAAAAGTCCGGAAGAATTCTAAAGTGCTAGGTGACAGAGCAAAATGATGAAAAATTCTGGGCCTCTGCGTGACCCACTAGAATCTTGTATCCCCAGCCAACCATACTGGATGGTGACCTAAATGAGAAATGAACTTTTTTCTTTTTTCTTAAAACTTAAAAAAAGGTTTTTTTGTTCTTTTTTTCCCCCCGCTTAAGCTATTAAGATTTTGAAGTTTTCATTTGGGCTGCTAGCCTACTCTGACTAACAATCTTTGTGATCAAGATTTCTGGTTTGGGAACATATGCTCACACCCTGCATCAATGTCGCGCTCTTGCAGATAGAGCTAAACTCACAAAAGGGAATATACGATTTAGAGTTTGTTATTGTGTTAACCCCTTAAGTGACATAAAGCAAAAGAGTTTGAACAAGATAGAGACATAGATTATTATTGCCTTTAGAATCTTATTCAATGGCAACCGAGTTTTGTTGTAAATGTAATTGATAAAAATCAAATACATTTTATGGTGGAGAGAAGATGAATTCAGAAATCAGGGAGATATAGGGTGTATGAATGCCTGATAAGAATGTGAGAGATCGTCTAGGTTAGAGAATGAGAAAGAAGCGGAAAAGAGGGGCACAAAATTGAAGGGGTGCTTCATGGACTTCAGAGTTGAAACACACTTTGATAGTTATTTATACGTATTTGGAGAGGGCATTTATTTATTCGCTATAACTCCAGAGAGTGGAACAAAAATTCATAAATATATTCCACGTAGGGAGAGTCCCACTTAATACCACTTAATACCAGAAGAAATGGCTGCTAATTAGAGCTAACCCAATCAGTTCTCCATTACTGAAAATATCCAGTGACTCTGGATGACAAACTCACCGGAAAACCCCCTCCATCATCTCTTGGCCTGATTGCTGTACTTCCATTTCCGCAGCTGTAACCACTATTTCGGTACTCCTATTAGAGTCCTCAATCTCCTTCCTTAGGGTGGTCTGCACTGTGCTCAGTGCCTTACAGGGCGTTGACATCTGATTCAGATGCCGTGTTCTCCGTGCCTTCGCTTCTATAGTATCTCAATGTTTCATGACAGCTGTCTCTTTCTGTAAATATAATTACCTTAAGATATGAACAATGAAAACATATCTTTATTTTAGAGATCTCTACAACTATACTCACAGAACAGTTGAATAAATCAATGTCTGTCCTTGGAGATACTGCAGACCAGATGCCTCTGAGACACAATTTTAAAGTTTCTTCATTGTAAGGTGGAAAATAAAAATGTAATCAAGTCTGTTTTATTGGGTGGTTGATAGACTTGAGAAAGTTTTCAGAGGGATTATGTGCTTCTAGGATATTGGGAAACTCAATCACGTGTTTTAGGTTATCACTTTCTCCCATAGCTTGAGGCATTTCTTCAATTCCACTGCCACACTGTACTTACTATATTTGTCTCACTACCTACTTATGTCTAAATTTTTCTCTGCGTATAAGTAATATCTCCTCTGTGTTATCCTTGTCACTGTTCATCCCAGTTTTATAGTTCTCATAGTTATTATTTTGCCTCCATAAATGAACTGATTTTCTTTCACTCTCTCTCTGTGTACTATATATAAATATGTATATATTTCTGTCTCTATCACATATATTATATATGCGATTATGTTATTATATATGATTTATTAATAAATATATATCTTACATATCATACGAGATGTATGTAAACATGATCTATCCATCATTATATATGAGATATATATCACACTATATGTAATATATAGTATCACCACGATTTATCGTGTATATGATATATATTATCACATAGTTACAACACATATTTCGGAGACTTGATATCTGTTTGCTATCATATATTAGCTGTCTGATAAAAATATATATTAATTAAATTCTCTATGTCTTAGTTCCCTTATCTGTAAAAAAGGTAACGTTATTACATTTCTCTTATAAGATTCATAAGTATATTAAAAGAGATCATACTTTTTACATATTGAAAAAGACTCCTTGCCCATAACAGGCATCAAAGTAACTGTAGTTGCTTATTAATATCAAAATCATGTTTCAGTTTCTAGCTATTCGAGTACAGATAATGTGCTTAAAAATATTTATTGAATGGAGTTAGACCATGTCTGTGACTATTTATAATTTTACTGAAGATAAGCTATATCCCATATCTTATTATTCCAAGACAAAACCTTGCGAAGATCTCATTTCTCTACTTATATCTCACGGCCTCATTTGGGAGGTCTCTGAGTTTCGCCGTACCCCTCAATGGTGCCAATTTAGTCAAGAAGATCTCAACTTCCAGGTAATTCAACCTCAGTAGACACAATCCTTTATCTTTTTAGCAGAGGTCTCATTTCAAAAGCTAAGTAATGATTATTCCCACTCTCTCTGAGTAAGTGCAGGATGAATCAAAATAGAGGTCCTCTTTTAAAAAGTGTGTCTAAGTCCTATAAGATTGACACCTAATGAAGTAGTTTACATATTATAAAAATTCCTTATCACACTGAATAATGAACCCATACATAGCTCACCATTACCTGCCCCAGTGAGGCTGCCAGTTGTAACTTCTGGTCTCTCTCGCCTGTAGCTCAAACGGGTAAGCAGCACTATGAGTCTCCTGGGCAAATAACATTGTTGAATTCATTAATTCCTCTCCCCAAACACACATATTCATCCTCCGACTGAACTGTAAGCAAATGACCTGGGACTAAAAGACCTTCCACAGAGCTCTTCTGCTCTTTCTCAGCCTGGCACATATAACAAAGGTTCATGGTTCATATGAGGCTTTTTATTGAGTGTTATACAAAGAACATTTTCACTGTAACCTGATAGGGAGGCTAATATGATAGATATAATTTGGCTTGATATGGTTATCAAGTCTAGAGCATTGTCAAGAAAAGAACTCTATAACTTGTTTGTAAAGAATGAAAAAGATATATATATTCTTCAGTTCTTACTTAGTGAGTTTGTAAATTAATTTGTGAAAATCCTCATGACTTGTCAGTATGCAGGTTAACATAACTTGGGAACGGGACTATAGTACACACTGGGCTATTTAAATCATTTAAAACATTGTTTAGCAAATGTTTTTGTTGACTTGACAAATTGGAATTCTTTATTAGTTTTAGTGTTGTTTTTGGCTCCAGTCTCTCCTACCACCCCTCCTCTCCTAATTTCAAGCTGGATAATAGCTGTCTTTGGACATAGTGAAAAAGTTGTGTGTAGAGGAAGTAGGAAGTGGAGAAAGATAAGCAAATTGTGATGTGTTATAAGTTTTAAAGTGTGTTTAAAAAAAAAGAAAAAAACTCCCTTTGAATAGTGTAGAATATGCCTTATATGAACTAATTTTAATTTTCTGGAATTTTAAAAACATGGGACCGACCCACATACTAAGAGAAGAGGGAGTTACTTACAGTGAAGTCCTGCCTGCCCTAAGAGATGGGAGAGCCAATTATACTGAAAGTCTCTGAATATGGCTCGCTCCAGAGGGTACTCGACCACGGGGGTGGGACTTCGCAGTGACATCCATCCACTATCAATCAAGCCAGGTTCTGACATCAGCAAGTCAGTTACAGTCAACCATAACTGGCTACTTTCTAAAGTACAGAAAGGAGAGAATTTTAACACAGAAGAGACCTTCAGAAATCACCATGTCTGGATTTTTTATTTTATAAATGTGGAAATATAGGCTCAATGACATTAAGTAGCTCACCCAAAGTCAGACAATTAGATGCAATGCATGCATGAATCTTCCCAAAAATGTTCATTGAAGTTTGAAATAAGCTTTTCTGAGACTAGAATTCAGACCTCTTGACAACAGTGTACTGTTCTTTCATTTTATAATTGAGTTTCCAAAGATTAGAGACCAAACTATTTCTAAGACACAGTACAGCAGTTTAATATTTTTCACTATACTTAGATATTCTACTAAAATTAAACAATCAACTTAATGTATATCATGGAACTGCTAAGTGTACATTAGAAACAAGAAAGCATAGATCTAATGATGATCTGGGAATATTAAAGCCTTAAGAAAACAAATAGATGTTTTTTAAATTACAGGACAATAGAGTACATATTTTTAATATATAGTCATGTACTGCATAACAACAGTTCAGTCCATAACCAACTGCATATGACAGTGTACTCATAGATTATAATGAAGCCGAAGAATTCTTATCACCTAGTGAGATTATAACTGTCGTAATGTTCTAGCACAGTGCATTACTCATGTGTTTGCGGCGATGTTGGTGTAAATAAACCCACTGCACTGCAATTTGTATGTAAAAGTATAGCACATACAATTATGTACAGTACATAATACTTGATAGTGATAATAAACAACTATCATACTGGTTTACATGTTTACTATACTATACTTTTTATTGTTAGAGTGTGCTCTTTCTACTTAAAAAAAGAAGTTTGCTGTAAAACAGTATGCCCTGTTACACTGGAAACAGTCTCAATGCCTCTCTTGATTGCGTTGTTTTCTCTTGCGTTTGATTTAATCTCATGTTGTTTTACAAATTGAGTGCACCCTAAGTGTACAGTGTTTATAAAGTCTACAGTGTACAGTAATGTCCCAGGCCTACATATCACTCACTACTCACTCACTGAGTCACCCGGAGCCACTTCCAGTCCTGCAAGCTCCATTCACAGCAAGCGCCCTATACAGCTGTACCATTTTTATCTTTTATGCTATATTTTTACCATACCTTTTCTATGTTTAGAAACATAAATACCATTGTGTTACAGTTGCCTATAGTATTCAGTACAGTAACATGCTGTACAGATTTATAGCCCAGGAGCGATCGGCTATACCTTAGAGCCTAGGTGTGTAACAGGCTATACAATCTGTTTGTGTGAGTGCGCTCTGTGAGGTTCGCACTATGATGGAATCAACTACTGACACATTTCTCCAAAGGTATCTCCATTGTTAAGTGACACATGACTGTACTCAGCTTCTTACAGAGATATGAACATATACTGAAAAGACCTCTGAAAGTATAGCCAAATGGAGATACACTTGGAGGAATTCTTGGAAAGAGTGGGTATGTAATGATATTCTGAACAGAGAAAAATACGCCATTAACCTCAATAGCTGACAGACAGAAGAGAGGAAAAAATATGCGAAAGGCTTATTTTAAGTGAGCAATTCAGAGTACAGAAGGAAGTCGATGAATAGAGAAACTCGAAGGTTTTGAGTAGTCATTCCTTTTTTTAGGTTAGACAGTTTGGAGAATGTGATAAACCTGTATGAAAAGTCGATATGATTGGAATCTTTATGTAATGATTTTTGCTCTTATTCCTAAATCAAAAAGTAATCAAGACAATGATGGAGGCTATGCGGTCAACATAACTGTGGTTGGATTAGTTAAGCATACAACAGTCCGGGAGAAGGAGACCCTTCTCTCTGGATCACAAGTGACTGACTCTGGCAATAGATTAGATGCTATGTGTATAGTTAAGATTCAGCTTTCCAAGATGGGCCATAAAGAGAATGTGCATGACTGAAGTGAGATGGTGCTGTTGGTGCATGTGAGGGGATGCAGTTTTGAAAGCAATGGAAAAACTGAAATGGCTGGACTATAAGTCTCTTTATCAAACCTGTTACATTAAAAAAAAAAAATTCAGGAGGTGAGGCTTCTGATTAAAGAGCTTGACAGACCCTCTACTCACCAAAACAGCGATTTAAATGGTGAAGATTTTTAAAAACAATTACTTGAAGTCTAAGTTTTCCAAGTAGAGAAACATTCATTCAAGAAAATCTACTAAATTTGGTAAGAACAGTGACATAATTGTTAAAGAGAAAAATCACAGGCATAAAATGGCATCACTCATGCTAAAAGCCCATCATGATACCACACCTAGATTTAACTGCAGTTTCAACCTCTCCCAGAAATGTAATCTCAATCAACCAGTCTGGAATTTTCTACTCAAGCACTATAGGATAATTTGTCACATGAGCACTCTCCATATCTGCCCCCTACCATAAAAAAGAAG
This sequence comes from Pteropus vampyrus, assembly GCF_000151845.1. Lineage (NCBI taxonomy): Eukaryota > Metazoa > Chordata > Mammalia > Chiroptera > Pteropodidae > Pteropus > Pteropus vampyrus. The sequence goes on from NW_011888813.1 coordinate 7,890,808, forward strand.
GGCCAGTCTGCATAATGGAAGCCCTTACTATTCTCTTCCTCCCACAAGAAGATGTTCTGGTCAAAAAATATTTTTTTCTTATGTCATTAGTTCTTTTGCCCTACCCTCTACCTGGTTCTCACACCAGGAGGGGCAGATTGTTATTTTCCCAACTTCCTGTTTACTCAATCCCCATTCATAGGGTGGAAACTTTATTTCAAGAGTTGCAGGCCTATAATACTGAGTCTCTGATCACCCAAACTCTAGCTGTCTTTTATAGTGGAGGTTTCACTGGGAAGAGGCAGACACCTCTTCCTCTTAGTGCCCCTCATGGAGCAAGGGTGTCACTCCAGGAAAAGCAAGTTTTAATTCGTCTGCAAGTTCCAGGCAATAGACCAAGGATGCTACCTTGTGTGAAGGGAGAGCATTAGGGATAAATAGCTCCAGAACTCTGTGGGAGGGGACTGACTTCATTCTGAATAGAGTGTGGAGAACCCCACACCCAAGAGCATCCTTGAAAACAATGGAGATCTCAGTGGAAAGCAATGAAGAAGAAACTGGTAGTTTATTAATATCGACAAAATGGCAGAATAGTGAGACATTTAATACAGAAACCATGAAAAGAGATAGCAAAGAAGTGTTCTCTTGGGATCACAGGTAACTCTGGGGGTTTGGGAAGGCTGTGACTTCTGATAAGCTGTGCCTACTCAGGAGTAAATAGAACAGGACCTAAATCAGACTGAAAGCATTACCCAACTGCACACAGACCCATCAAAACCAACTGAAGCTTCACTGATAAAGGGGATATAATGCAACCTCTAAACAAACACTGACTAAATAAGCTACTGCGACTCAAAGGTAACTCCCAGGAAACGAGGTTGAAACATGAAATTATACACATGCCTGCCATTCTGAAAGACTGTGTGTGCTTGAGGCTGCAGCCTCTTGGGAGAGATCAGAGAGATAACATCCAGCCTAAAAGTTCCTGGCTAAACATGGAGCATCAAACAACACATAAACTCACGGAATCTTAAGAGTAGCCTACAAGCTGCATATCTATCGAACGCTAACAGGTAAATATCTCAGGCAGCTTAAGTACAACCTTTGATTACTCAGTGGACTATGCTGCCAGAGGGGCAACTTTCGATAGCTAAATTAAAAGACGAAAACAAAAGGGAAAAAAATCTGAACAAGGACATTATGTTTGCACATTTTGGGGAAAAAGATTTCACAAAATTAGTTCAGCCAAATCACCAAACAAATAAACAAATGACCAAGCAAACAGCAACAAGTTCTAGTGGAAGTAGAGGATCAGCCTCCAAAGTTTTTTTTTTTTTTTTTAATTTATTATCTAAAATGATCAATTTCAACAAAGTATGATGAGTCATCCAGAGAAACAGGAAAGTGTGACCCATACACAGGTGGGGAAAAAAGCAATAGAAACTGCTTTGAAGGGGATCAGATGATGGATTTAGCAGACAAAAACTTCAAAGCATTATAATACATATGTTCAAAGAATTAATGGAAACCATGCTTAAAGGATTAAAGGAAGGTATGAAGATAATAATGTTGATAAAAGGGTTGCTCCATCCAGAAGACATAACAATTACGAAAAAAAAAAATATTCACCTAAAAACAGCCCAAAAATACATGAAGCAAAAACTGACTGGATTTATAGAAGAAATAGGCAATTCAATGCTAATTATGTTAGAGATTTCTATACCCCACTTTCAGTAACAGATAAAACAACTGAGTGAAAGATCGGTAAAGAAATAGATCTGTGCTAGAACTGACACATCTGTAGCGAGCTCTACAGATCTTGGGATCACAGGTAAGCCTTTCTTTTCAAGTATTCTTGAAACATTTATCAAGATAGAACATACTAGGCCATAAAACAAGCCTCAACAAACTTAAAAGGATTTAAATTATACAAAGTATGTTTTCCTACTACAGTGGAATCAAATTAGAAATCAATAATAGAAGAAGGTTTAGGAAATTCGTATCTAT
>NW_011888813.1:7893308-7893707 GCF_000151845.1 Pteropus vampyrus
AATAATAAAACATCATTGAAAGAAATTGATGAAGGCCCAAATAATTAGAAAGATGATCAATGTGTATAGATTGAAGAAGACAATATTGTTTATGGGGCAATATTCCCCAAACTGATACACAGATTCAATGCCATCCTTAGCTAAATGCTAGCTGTCTCTTTTGCATAAATTATTAAGCTAATCTAAACATTCGTATGGAAATTCAAGGATCCAGAAAAGAGGAAAAAAAAAAAAAACAACTTGAAAAAGAAAAACAAAGCTGGAGGATTCATACTTTCCTTTTTCAATTCCTAATACAAGCTTATAGTAATCAATATAGTGTGATATTGCCACAAGCAAAGACACATAGACCAATGGAGAGTACAGAAATAAACTCTTACATTATGGGCAGTAGATTTA
>NW_011888813.1:7893757-7898701 GCF_000151845.1 Pteropus vampyrus
TAAAAGCTTTTAGTAATCAATATAGTGTGATATTGCCACAAGCAAAGACACATAGACCAATGGAGAGTACAGAAATAAACTCTTACATTATGGGCAGTAGATTTACGATGAATGGGGGCTGAAAAGACTGGATACCACATATAAAAGAATGAAGGTGACATAAACAAAAGTAAATGGATCATAAACCTAAAAATATACTAAAACCATAAAAATTTTTAGAAGGAAGCTTGGGAGTAAATCTTTATGACTTTTAGTTAAGCAATGTTTTAAATGAGGCAAAAAAGTATAATTGACAAAAAAAATAAATTCAATCAAAATTTAAATTGTTCATACTACAAAAATGCCATCAAGAAAATGAAAAGACAATCCACAGAATGGGAGAAATATTACAATTAGTATGTACAGAAAGGACTTTTATCCAGAACATATAAAGTGCTCCTTAAATTCAGTACTAAAAAGACAACCTAATCTTTAACATGAGCAAAAGATTTGAATAGATATTTATATAAAGAAGATAATTAGCAATAGGCACAACAAAAAATGCTCAATATAAGTAGTGATTAGAGAAATGCAAATCAAAACCATGATGAGATACCGCTTCATACTTACTAGAATAGCTATAATCAAAAAGAAAGACAGCAAGTGTTGGTGAAGATGCGGGGAAATTGGAATACTTATGCATTGTTATTGGGAATGTAAAATGGTGGAGCCACTTTGAAAAGTAGTTTTACAGTTTCTTAAAATTTTAAAGTTACCATATGATCTAGTAATTCAACTCCAAGAGAGAGGAAAACATGCCCACACAAAATTTTGTACATTAATGTTCATAGCAGCATTATTCATAGTAGCCAAATGTCGAAACAACCCAAATATCTGTCAACTGATTGAATGAATAAATAAAATGTGATATATTAATAAAATTTTATTTGGCAATAAAAATGAATGACTAATATATACTACAACATGAATGAACCCTAAAAACATTAAGTGAAAAGCATCCAGAAGCAAATGGCCAAATAATATATTATTCCATTTATAGGAAATGTCAGAATTAGATTTCAATAAAGCTGTTAAAAGAAGACATCAGTTGGAAGTAACTGAGGAGGAATTGTCTAATTAAATACAGATAGATAAATACCACTTATGAAGCAACTTTTAGAAGTTCCTATGCCTGAATCTCTTTAAATATCATGTCTACTTCATGGAAAATAGTTCATTTTTATATAAGTCCCAGAGAACCACTGAAATTCTCTTCTAGCAGCCAGGAATTTTTAAATAAAATATACTGTTTTATATTTTCTCTTCTCATGGTTCTAGCTTTAGGCCACTTCTAATTTAGCTCAATTCCCCCACACCCCCAATAATTATTTGAACATGTGTTGCTAATATTCTTCAGTATGGAGCTAGTATACAATCTGCTATAATTCAAATGTAATATTTTCTAAATGTTCTAGAAAGAAGGTTTTATGTTAAATTGTTTTGGATTCATTTTATCTGTGCCTAAAATGTTGACATTTTGGTTTTTAAATTAAAGAACACATTTTAGGATGTTGGAGTTTAAAATTCTAAGTCTGCTTTCACTGTTTCTTGAAAAAGTGGTCATTGTAGTAAGGATTCTCTGTAAATCCCCTTCTATTGAAAGTGCTTCTATTTAAATGCTATGATGCCTGGAATTTTATTTATAATTACATGAGAAATGAAATCTCTGAATTGGAGAGTCAATAGTCCTAAACTAGCTGTGGGTCAAATGTTATTTGGATTGAGTGGTGGTACACAGGTGCTTATTATTTTACTTTGCCTTTTTGTGTCTTTATATGAGATTCTCAAATTCAAAAGAAAAAAAAAACATAAAAACAAAATTTATAACAATAAATAAGTAATGAAGGACTCAGGTTGAATAGAAGTAACATAGGAGAAGATAAATCTATTGGCACCAATAAAGCTAGAATATAAAAGGAAAAATGAGATTTTAACATTTAAATGTGATGCCATTATTGATGTAATGTCAGTTGGTAAATGTTTTATGTAAAATATAAGATGGCATAAAAGTTATATTTTGTTTTAAAAGATAATAGATGAGGAGTTAATAGAATTACGCACCACCAAAAAACGTAGACAATTAGGTAGATAGCTAGATGATAGATAGATGATAAATGATAGATGATAGATAGATAGGTAGATAGATAGATAGATTGATAGATAGATAGATAGATAGATAGATAGATAGATAGATAGATAGATAGATAGATAGATAGATAGATAGATAGATGATAGATAGATAGATGATAGATAGATAGATGATAGATAGGTGATAGATAAATTTCTTCTACTCCTGACATGCATTTACTTATGTCCCTAAGACTCTTTTTTGCTTGTGCTGAACTCCTGTTAGTATATGGCTTCAGTGGCACAGCTGAAATATCCCATTTTAAAAATCAAAGATTATAAGAAAATAAACATTGATTTGCAATATCACTCGAAGATAAATGCATTTATAATAACAGAACAATAAGGTTTTCTTATTTAAAAATTTTTTTTTCCTACTCAAATGCTGGGATTTGGGTGGCTGAGAAAGAACAAGATGGAGAAGGAGTATATGATGTCTCTGGTGGACTAGTGGCAGAGTGAATTAAATGTGTCAGAATTTAAGGTGTTCATTGAATTCCAATGTAGTAGGCTCAGATTCTTGTTGGAAATATTTATTTAACATTTTTTAAATTATGTGTCTTTTGATCTAAAACCAAAGGCCTTTTTGAAAATGTCTTAGTTTTCTACAAGCATTAAACTGCTTGGCAACAGGTAAAAAGAAAAAGAATTCTAATATTCCACATACCAAAGAGTCGTGAGGTAATGCATGAAAAGTGATCTTCCCAAGGATTATATAGAGCAGAGGAAAAAAAAAAAAAAAACAGCTAGATAAGTTAGTTCTATCCACAAAAACACTGTGTAACAAACCAACCCAAAACTTAATGGCTTAGAACAATGATAATTCATGCTCATGCTCACAGGTTAGCTGAGATGGCCCTGCCTTGGGTGGCTGTGGCCATATGGGTCATATGAAATTTGGCTGAGCAAGGGTGGCTTTGATTGAACTCAGCTCCAGACAGTTGCTTCAGATAAGTTCTGCTCCATGTATCTCTCATTTTTCTGAGAACGAGCTTCTTTCTTGCTATATAGAACGTTCAATAAATGCTGGCCAAATTCTTTTTTATCTTTTTTTCATTTTGAAATAATATCAAAGTTAAACAAATTTGAAAGAGTAGTATAAAAATTCCCTTCACACAGATTTCACAATTGTTAACAGTTTACTACGTTTGATTCATTGATCCATTACTCTCTCTCTCGTATGATCCATGCATATGAGAAAAAGAGAGTAGTGTTTTTCTTTTTCATTATATATATATATGAATGCTCAAAACTATGAGCAAACTGAATCACGTAATGAATAAAACATCACAAATGAGATTTGTTTAAGTAATGCAAGGTTGGTTTAACATGAAAAAAATCATGTTAATGTTATACATTTTATTAATAAAATAAAAGATAAAGCCAAATGAGTATCTCAACCATGTGACATAAAAAAAGTATATGACAAAATCCAACATCTATTCATTAAAACAATAACATCTCTCAAAAAACTAGGAACAGATAGGAACTTCCTTAACTCCATAAAATACATTTGCATAATCTGTAGATAAAATCATATTTACTGGTGAAAACTAAATGCTTCCCCCAAAGATCAGGAAAAAAGCAAAGCTGTACAATCTTACCAATTCTACTCAATATTTTACTAAGAATTTCAGCCAGTGCAATCAGGCATATTTTTAGTTAGAAGCTTTCTTTTTAATTTTTTTGAATTCTTTTTTGAATATATCCCCAGAACTTTTTCAAGGGGATAAAGAAAAAATAAATTTTTAATACAAAGATGTAAATTTGTAATTACTTTCCATAAGGATTACATCAACTTACACTTTCATAATTAGTGTAACATGTCCATATCGATGTATTATCGATAGCAATATATTTTTTGAGAAATTTTGATGGTCCAGTTAGATTTCACTGTGAGAAGAAATGAAAAGTATTTCTGTTAATGTGAAATAGACCTTGGATGAGATTATGATATAGAATGAAAATTTCAATTTTTCTCCCTATATAAAAATCTATAAACATCTATTCAAGGATAGAAACTGTCACCTTCACTTTTCAAAGACTGAATTTTCTGCTGCTGGTATAAAAGTGTCTACTTTATATTGGGATTTGTATTATATACAAGCAATAATATGAACCATCATGTCTCAAACCTCTCATAGTAACTTTGGTCATCTTTAACAAAATAAAGTTATCTTTCATAATATAGGAGCAAAATGGAATAATAGGGCTCTCATATGGCTTTATGGTTTTAAAGATTGTGCAAAGCCCTAAGCTGTATATCAACCACCTGTAATATCAGTATAACTAATACAAGCATAATTTTTCTTCTCTTTCTAATGAGTAACTGCCCTTCAAATTTTACTTATAAAAATAATAGAAAGGTATAAAATCAGTCCCACTTTTAGGGTATCTAATTTCATGATTAGAAATTAGAGTATCCATCACAATTTTTCCTTTAATCTATTACACAATGTCTACAAATCAAAATGTACTCTTTCTAATTTCAACTTGACCTTGGTGAAAATGTAAAATAAGGAACTGAAAAATAAAAGAGGATAAAGAAGGAAACAACAAAATTAAAAGAATGTTATTATGTTATGTTTTTAATTGAGTATCTAGAAATTATATTCCCCAGCATCGATATAAGTGCTGTGGGTTCCTTGCCATGAATTTAGTTCTCCCTTATCCCTTCAAGTTTTAAGAATAGAAAATAACATGCACCATGAGGGCTTCAAGCTGTAATTTTCATTGAAATTGTTGAAGTCAGAAACTGGGAGTGGGAGCCAAAAGATG
>NW_011888813.1:7899653-7902487 GCF_000151845.1 Pteropus vampyrus
ACATGAAAAAAAAAAGAAAACACTAAAAATACATAACTGAAAGAAATCAGTCATAAAAGTCCACTTTCTATACAAATCAATTGTTAAAATGTTCAGAAAAGGCAAATGTGTACATAGAGGAAGGAGACTGGTGTTTGCGTAGGGCCAGCAGTTGGATTAAGGAGTGGGTGTTAATGATTTTATTTTGGAGTGATAGGCATGTTCTAAAACTGGATTGTGTCTCAGAAGCTAAGCAGGGTCAGGCCTGGTTAGTACTTGGGTGGGAGACCACCTAGGAAGACCAGGTGCTGTAGGCAAAAAAAATTAAATAAATAAACAAATAAATAAATAAAACTAGATTATTTTGCTTGGCAACCATCTGAACTTATTAAAAATCATTAAATTGCATACATATGTAAATCAATATTGCAACATATACATTATGATAAATAAAGTAGAAATAAGTTTGATGAAGATTCAAGAGAGAAACAGTTGTAGTTATGGAAGAGGAGGTATTTCAGAGATATTTTAAAGCATAAGCATTATTTTGTTTTATTTACCATACCTGTCTCCATCTGAAAGGAATAAAGGCAACATAAGGAAAAGTTATATTTGAATATGAGTTAAACATCAAAACAATATGAAAGATAAATATCTAATTATAAGGGATGAGGCAAATAAAAATTACTGAACTTATCTAAGTTTCAGTTATAGCCCCTTGTATGAGATAACAGGACCCTCAGCACTATCTGAGACATCACAAGGTTATATAGGCCTCATTGCTTCAGCAAAACAAGACTTGGTTATGTGAAGTTCACTTATACAAGTGGAAGGTTGGGTGGGGCAGGGACATTTAAACCAGAGCAGAGCATCTAGATTTGATGGACGTGAGTAAGACACACTTCAGTAACAGCAGCCAGCGTTTACCGAGTTTTTAAATACATTTTAAGTAATTAAAATGTATTTATCTATGCTGAATGCTTTTCATGCTGTATCTCATTTAATCTCCATAACAACCCTACAAATTATGTATCATTATCACATTCATTTTACTAATGAAGAAACTGATGCAACACCTGCTTATGTAGTGTCTCTAAATTCACAAAATTCACCTGTTATGTGTGAGAGCTGAGACTAAACTCGGGCAGACATTTCATTACTACACACCTAACTCTTCCGCAATACTGTCTCTTGCATTTGGTTAATCAGGATGTTCCTTCAAGTGTGAGACCATTACCACCCTCCAACATGATTTCCATTGCCTTATGTGGACAATTTTATTGATCACATCTACATTGTTTTCATGGGTCTCCCATGATTTTCACTATTTTTATATATTAACACCCCTCCCCTATTACAGCATCCTCGCTCTTTACTGTCAGCCTTCTCAAGCCCACTTGTGGTCCAGTCTCAACCATCCAATGCACAAAGCCCCATCACTGATGTCTGTTTACCTAGATTTGTGGAAATAGTTTATACTATAAATTGAAGTTGGTCTATAAGGGACAGTCCTCATCACGTAAAATTGGTTTAGATGTTTTGTTTTACAATTTAATCCAGATACTCTGAAGCTCAGAACTGTAATTTGATTTTTGTGAAATATTTATTTAGCAATGATTCTGCCTTTTGTATGCCACTTTCAAATAGTGCTACTATAGGTCTTTAAAAGTAGCCATTTTTATTAGGATCATTCATCTAGATCCTCAAATCAGCACAGTAATCTGCTCTTTGCTATGCAGGAGCATTATAGGAGATGAGGTTAAAATTTCTATGGCCTTTTCTAACTTCATGGGAAATAGTATTTTAAGACAGGAATAAAACAGGTCAGATTAAACACAGTTGATTATCTTGGCTCATATGAGAAACTCTCCTAAATTAAAAATAAAGAAAGAAAGAAATTTTAAATACAAAAACGTACAAGTCAGAAGAGAATAGAAAATGTGACGATAGTAAATGAGTGACATCAACAGTTTTGTGAGGATGAAAATCAGACATAGGAATAATGTTATCTGACTTAACAGAGAAGAGGAAATTGAAGTCAGTGTGTGTGAAAGAATGATTCACAGAATTATGGAAAGGTTTGGACTTGAAAGACCCTGTGCAAGCAACTGCAGAAGTGATTTACAGACTCCAAAACATGAGAATGAGTTTATACCTGTGTCAAGATCGACTCTCCCTAACACACAAACTCTAGAAGTTAGGTAGGCAAGAAGTGCCCACCCTGGAAGGATACTAGAGGTTTATTTTTTATTTTATTTTATTTTTTAATTTTGTGTGTATGAAGAAATAAAACCTAAGAAGATAGATACTTGGAGACACCTGACACAAGAGAGCAGAGGTCAGAGCCTGAGAGAAGAGAGTTGATTGGAAGGTTGGATTCCTTTAGAATTCAGGAGAGAGATAAAGTGTAGATAAAGGATGTAAAAACCAAAACATTTTCGGACATAAATTTTTTTTAAAAATTTTACTACAATGATGTGTCTTTTCTTAAAAAACTACTATAGATTCTGATTCTGAAAAATGAGTGTTGATTTGAAACCTCAAGAGTTCCCCAGGTGAAATCTGAAACTGGCCCCCATGCATGGAAGAAATCAAAGAGGTAGACCACTGCACGTTGGTAGATGGTAGGTTTAATAAGCAAGGGAACTTGCATATGAGACTTGTTTTGGGAAGCTGCAAGATGAGCAGATCTCTACACTCAAGTTTAGATAAAGGCCTTAATTGGGTCAGTCTCATATTGAGATCAAATGGTCTAGACAACACATTTTTCTCTTGAAGTTGTGTCCTTGAAACAGTTTCTGTAGTGGAAATGGTGGTCAGAACACATGTTACAAGGACAGGAAAGAGGGTGAAGA
>NW_011888813.1:7903777-7907135 GCF_000151845.1 Pteropus vampyrus
TGAGTAAGACACACTTCAGTAACAGCAGCCAGCGTTTACCGAGTTTTTAAATACATTTTAAGTAATTAAAATGTATTTATCTATGCTGAATGCTTTTCATGCTGTATCTCATTTAATCTCCATAACAACCCTACAAATTATGTATCATTATCACATTCATTTTACTAATGAAGAAACTGATGCAACACCTGCTTATGTAGTGTCTCTAAATTCACAAAATTCACCTGTTATGTGTGAGAGCTGAGACTAAACTCGGGCAGACATTTCATTACTACACACCTAACTCTTCCGCAATACTGTCTCTTGCATTTGGTTAATCAGGATGTTCCTTCAAGTGTGAGACCATTACCACCCTCCAACATGATTTCCATTGCCTTATGTGGACAATTTTATTGATCACATCTACATTGTTTTCATGGGTCTCCCATGATTTTCACTATTTTTATATATTAACACCCCTCCCCTATTACAGCATCCTCGCTCTTTACTGTCAGCCTTCTCAAGCCCACTTGTGGTCCAGTCTCAACCATCCAATGCACAAAGCCCCATCACTGATGTCTGTTTACCTAGATTTGTGGAAATAGTTTATACTATAAATTGAAGTTGGTCTATAAGGGACAGTCCTCATCACGTAAAATTGGTTTAGATGTTTTGTTTTACAATTTAATCCAGATACTCTGAAGCTCAGAACTGTAATTTGATTTTTGTGAAATATTTATTTAGCAATGATTCTGCCTTTTGTATGCCACTTTCAAATAGTGCTACTATAGGTCTTTAAAAGTAGCCATTTTTATTAGGATCATTCATCTAGATCCTCAAATCAGCACAGTAATCTGCTCTTTGCTATGCAGGAGCATTATAGGAGATGAGGTTAAAATTTCTATGGCCTTTTCTAACTTCATGGGAAATAGTATTTTAAGACAGGAATAAAACAGGTCAGATTAAACACAGTTGATTATCTTGGCTCATATGAGAAACTCTCCTAAATTAAAAATAAAGAAAGAAAGAAATTTTAAATACAAAAACGTACAAGTCAGAAGAGAATAGAAAATGTGACGATAGTAAATGAGTGACATCAACAGTTTTGTGAGGATGAAAATCAGACATAGGAATAATGTTATCTGACTTAACAGAGAAGAGGAAATTGAAGTCAGTGTGTGTGAAAGAATGATTCACAGAATTATGGAAAGGTTTGGACTTGAAAGACCCTGTGCAAGCAACTGCAGAAGTGATTTACAGACTCCAAAACATGAGAATGAGTTTATACCTGTGTCAAGATCGACTCTCCCTAACACACAAACTCTAGAAGTTAGGTAGGCAAGAAGTGCCCACCCTGGAAGGATACTAGAGGTTTATTTTTTATTTTATTTTATTTTTTAATTTTGTGTGTATGAAGAAATAAAACCTAAGAAGATAGATACTTGGAGACACCTGACACAAGAGAGCAGAGGTCAGAGCCTGAGAGAAGAGAGTTGATTGGAAGGTTGGATTCCTTTAGAATTCAGGAGAGAGATAAAGTGTAGATAAAGGATGTAAAAACCAAAACATTTTCGGACATAAATTTTTTTTAAAAATTTTACTACAATGATGTGTCTTTTCTTAAAAAACTACTATAGATTCTGATTCTGAAAAATGAGTGTTGATTTGAAACCTCAAGAGTTCCCCAGGTGAAATCTGAAACTGGCCCCCATGCATGGAAGAAATCAAAGAGGTAGACCACTGCACGTTGGTAGATGGTAGGTTTAATAAGCAAGGGAACTTGCATATGAGACTTGTTTTGGGAAGCTGCAAGATGAGCAGATCTCTACACTCAAGTTTAGATAAAGGCCTTAATTGGGTCAGTCTCATATTGAGATCAAATGGTCTAGACAACACATTTTTCTCTTGAAGTTGTGTCCTTGAAACAGTTTCTGTAGTGGAAATGGTGGTCAGAACACATGTTACAAGGACAGGAAAGAGGGTGAAGAGCTTATAATTGCCTGAGTCCAGCTCCAGGTCAACCAGTGGTCATGTTCTCTCAATGACCTTCTCCAACAGTGAGTCAAATGAAGAAAGAAGATGAGTTATCCAGGGAACAGAACACAATACAGGAGATTGCTGATTGAAATAACCAGCTGAGCAATTGTGCATTTCATCTAGTACATAGCCACACTAGATTGGAGCAGCAGAATAGAGTGCTAAGGATGGAGATGTCCTCACACAAGGGAGGGAGGAAAGGAGGAAGAGGCAAGCTACGGGTGAGAGAGAGAGAGAGAGACAGAGACAGAGACAGAGAGAGACAGAGAGACAGAGAGAGAAGGACAGACAGACAGACAGAGAAAGAGAGAGACAGAGAGAGAGAGAGACAGAGAGAATAGGGAAAGGGGAAATAGTGCATGTGGTAGAACACGTAGAAGAGAGCTGACCAACTACTAAAAAGGAAGTCAACAGATAATGTCGAAACTTGACAAGTCAAGAAACAGCACTATAGACATCCATTTAAAGATATAGAAGTAAAAATTAGAAAAACATATCTGAAAGGGTTGAAAGTCATTTGGGGGGATCTGAATTTGCGTAATAGTGAGGATTAAGCAGCTGCACAAGTTATTTTACCATATGATAATAGTGCTATTTAATGTTACTTTATCATATATATGTATAATTTTCTCTGATATAAACAAAAATTAATTATAAGGAATAAGAAATACACTATAAGAAATCTTAGTTTTGTTGACTATATTGCAGGCAAAAGATGCATTGACAAATTGATTAGCTGTCTTCATTAACATTTGTGGAAAACTAAGCCAATACCAACAATTAGAAATTATAAAAGGGCTAATTAATATAGTGCTATGAGAATTAATGTTCTTTCATTCAAATATGTGGAAACATTTTGGATGAATAAGAATCAATTACCACTAAGTTTTAATGATATATACTATTTTCCCAATAATAATATGACTTCAAAATTATATAAGGCTTTACAGTTAAATAAAAACATCAAATATATATTATCTAAATATAGATACAGATATAGATATAGATGATATAGATAAATATAGATAGACATATAGATGATACAGATGACATAGATGATATATAGATAGATATAGATATAGATGATGAGATAGAGAGAAAGTTAGATAGAGATAGAGACAGAGATAAACTCCATTGAGGGGGCTTCATAAAGTCCTATGAAGTGATTTGGAATAACAACTTATCATGGTACCATAAAGGATACAAAGATTCAACTCAGACAGACTGAAGTTCCTATCAAATGTAGTCATAGATAGTACATAAATCAACACATATTCAGATTTTCTTACTAATATCATATCCACTAATTTTCCACCTTAATCTCAAATAGAAGAAATAAATT
>NW_011888813.1:7907520-7909570 GCF_000151845.1 Pteropus vampyrus
CCTAGAAAAATATTAATTTTAAGAAATGCTATCTTAACATAAATATTTCAAATGCTTCAGAATAAAATTAAAACTTTAGCTAACAGGCAAATTTTAAAACACTAAGGTTATTACCTAAAACTATAATAGTAGTAATAAATAATAATAACAGAAAGGGTTTTTTTACCATTTTAAACATTTTTTTTTTCAATTTTATATTAGTTTCAGGTATACGGTACATTGGTTGGACCTTTATACAGTTTTTGAAGTGATCACCCCAAATTACTCTCACAAAGCCATTACAATAATATTGACTATATTCTCTAAACTGTACTCTACATCTCCATGACTATTTTGTAACTACTAATTTATACTCTTTCAATTTTTTTCCCAGCCCTACAACTTCTCCCTTCTGGCAATCACCAGACTGTTCTCCAACTGTGAGTCTGTTTTCATTTAATTTGTTCCTTTTCTTCCTTAGATTCCACATATAAGTTAAATCATAAATAACCTCGAGGTCTATCCGTTTCATTGCAAATGGTAGGATTTTTTATGGCTGAGTAATATTCTATTATATATATGAACCATAACTTATTTATCCAATCATCTGTTGATGGGTATTTAGGTTGCTTCCATATCTTGGCTATTGTGAATAGCACTGTCATGAACATAGGGGTGCATAGATCTTTACAAATTAGTGTTTGGTTTTCTTTGGCTAAATACCCAGAGGTATAATTGCTAAATGTAAGGTGGTTCTATTTTTAATTTTTTGAGGAACCTCCAAACTGTTTTCCATAGTGGCTGTACTATTTTCCAATCCCCCCAACAGTGTACAAAGGTTTCCTTTACTCCGCATCCTCACCAAGACTTGTGTTTTGATTTATTGATGATAGCCATTCTGACAAGTGTGAGGAGATATCTCACTGTGGTTTTAATTTGCATTTCTCTGATGATTAGTGATCTTGAGCATCTTTTCATATGTCTATTGGCCATTGGTATTTACTCTTTGGAGAAATACCTATTCAGGTCCTCTGTTCATTTTTTAATTTGATTTTTTCTATTGTTGTTGAGTTGTATGAGTTCATTATAAATTTTGGGTATTAATCCCTTATCAGATGTATCATAGGCGAACATCTCTTATTTAGGAGGTTTTCTTTTCATTTTATTGTTGAGTTCCTTTGATGTGCAAAAAGTTTTTAGCTTGATGTAGTCCCATTTGTTTATTTATTTTTTTCATTTTTTCCCCTGACCGAGGAGATATATCAGAAAAAAAAATTATTAATAGCAATATCAGAATGTTTACTGCCTTTGTTTTCTTCTAGAGGTTTTATGTTTCCAGGTCTTACATTTAAGTCTTTAATCCATTTTGAGTTCATTCTTGTATATGATGTAAGAAGGTGGTCTAGTTTCATTTTTTTGCATGTATCCATCCAGTTTTCCCAGCACCGTTTGTTGAAGAGACCTTCTTTACCTCATTGTATATTCTTGCATCATTTGTCATAGATTAAATGACTATATAGCCGTGGATTTATTTCTAGGCTCTCAATGCTGTTTTATTGATCAATGTATCTGTTTTCATTCCAGTACCATGCTGCTTTGATTACTATAGCCTTGTAGTATAGTTTGATATTAGATAGTGTGATATCTCCTACTTCGTTCTTCTTTATACAGATTGCCATGGCTATTTTGGATTTTTTATGGTTTTATACAAATTTTGGATTATTAGGTCTAGTTCTCTGAAAAATGCCATTAGTATTTTGATAGAGATTGTATTGAATCTATAGATTGTTTTGGGTAGTATGGCCATTTTAATGATGTTGATTCTTCCTACACATGAGCACAATATATGCTTCTATTTATTTGTAACTTCTTCAGTTTCTACTCTCACTGACTTATAATTTTTTGAGAATAAGTCTTTTATCTCCTTAATTTGATTCCTAGGCATTTTATTGTTTTTTGATTCAATTAAAAATGAAATTGTTTTCTTAATTTATTTCTGATAGTTCATCATTGGTGTATAAAAATGCAACCTATTTCTGAAAATTAATTTTGTATCCTGCTACTTTATTGA
>NW_011888813.1:7909620-7921265 GCF_000151845.1 Pteropus vampyrus
TGCATTGATTAGTTCTAACAGTTTTTTGTTAGACTCTTTAGGGTGCTTTGTACATAGTGTCTTGTCTTCTGCAAATAACGACAGTTTTACTTCTTCCTTTCTAATTTGGATGCCTTTTATTTCTCTTTATTGTTTGATTGTGTGGCTAAGATATCCAATACAATGTTGAATAAAAGTGATAAAAGTAGGCATCCTTGTCTTATTCCTGATCTTAAGGAAAATGCTTTTAGTCTTTCTCCATTAAATATGATGTTAGCTGTAGGTTTGTCATGTATGGGCTTTATTATGTTGAGGTATGTTCCCTCTATTTTGTCTGATATAAATATTGCTGCCCTAGCTTTTATTTTTTCATTTCCATTTGCATGAAATATCTTTTTCCATCCCTTTATTTTCAATCTGTGTGTGTCATTTGATCTGAAGGGGGTCTCTTGTACACAATATATGCATGGGTCTTGTTTTCTTATCCATTCAGCTACTCTATGTCTTTTGATCAAAACATTTAATTCATTTACATTTAAAGTGGTTATTGATATTTATGAAGTCATTGCCATTTTATTATTTGTATTTATGGGATTATTTTCCCCTTCTTCTTTTTACAGAAGTCACCTTAACATTCTTGTAATACTGGCTGGTTGGTGATAAATTCCTTTAGCTTTTTTCTGTCTGGGAAGTTCTTTATCTTACCTTCCATTTTAATTGATAGCTTTGCGGGGGCGAGTACTCTTGGTTGTAAGTTCTTGTTTTTTATTACTTTGAATATTTCTTGTCATTTTCTTCTGGCCTGTCAAGTTTCGGTTGAAAAATCATCTGACATTCTTATGGGAGTACTCCTGTAAGTAAATAGCTGCCTTTCTCTTGCTTCTTTTAAGATTCTCTCTTTGTCTTTAACCTTTGGCATTTTAATAATGATGTGTCTTGGTGTGGATCTGTTTGGGTTTCTCTTGTTTGGGACTCTGTGCTTCTGGGATTTGCATGTCTATTTCCTTTGCCAGATTAAGCAAGTTGTCTGTCATTATTTTTTCAAATAGGTTCTCAATCCCTTGCTCTCTCTCTCTTCCTTCAAATGAAATGGAAATGTTAGATGCAAATCTTAGTACTTTTGATGTTGTCCAAGAGGTCTCTTAAATTTTCCTAAAATGTTTAAATTCTTTTTCTCTTTTTGCTGTTCTGATTGCATGTTTTCTTCTACCTTGTCTTCCAACAAGCTGATTCGATTCTCCACTTTATCTAATCTACTATTAATTCCTTCTAGTGTATTCTACACTTTAGTTGTTGAATTCTTTATTTCTGAGTGGTTCTTTTCTTTGGTTTCTATGTCCTTCTTTATGCTTACTATCTCTTTGTCGAAGTTCTCACTGAGATGATCTCTTCTCCCCCTAAGTTCATTGAAATCATTATAACCATTGTTTTAAAAACTGTCTCTGGTAATTTGCTTGCCTCCATTTTGTTTAGATTTTTTTTCTGACATTTTCTCCTATTGTTTAATTTGCAGCATGTTTCTTTGCTTTCTCATGTTAGTTGCCTCTCTGTGTTTGTTTCTATGTGTTAGGAAGATTTGTTATGTCTCCCAGCCTTGGCCAGATGGTCTTATGTAGTAGGTGTCCTGTGTGGCCCAGTGGCACAGTCTTCTTAATCATCTGCACCAGGGGCTCTGAGCATGTTCTTTGTGGGAGTTGTATGTGTTCTCCTGTTGTAGCTAAAGCCTTTATTGCTGTGAGCATGTCAGTGGATGGGATTGACTCTTGGGCTGACTGACTGTGGATTGGCTACACACATGCGGTATGAACTGCTATGTAAGGTCTGCCCTCTTGGAATGGGATTCACTCCCAGGAGGCTCATATACCTGTTGAGAACACTTTAAGTGTACTGCTTATGAGGCTAGTCAGGTGTTGCTCTGTTGTGGTCTAGCACGAGCCTCTGGGCATGTTGGTTCTGTGGCTCCTTAAGAGGGGCACCTGAGTAGGTCAACTCCAGCTGCTGCCTTTGATTGCTCAGGGCTACCTGGTGGGAGCTACAAAACGATCTGTGGATGGCTGCCACTTATGCTGCATCTAAAAGCAATGGGAGAGTCAATGCAGCAAGCCAAGGTCTGTTTACCCCCAGTACCGAGCCTGGGAGGCTTAGCAAAGGATCAATGTACCTCAAGGCCTGAGGCTGCCTTCCAGCTGCCCATAAGACTCCACAGCTGGAAGAGCTTTTGGGTGGTAGATAAGTTGGGTCGCGCAGGGACCTAGGGAGTCACTGGAGTATAGTGAGCAGATTTTCCTTAGCCAATGCAGTGTCAGTTTCCATGCCAGTGCTGTTTCTGTGGCTTCCTGTAAAAGTCTCGGATTTCAGCAAAGCCAGTCACTGCCTGCCTCAGGCCTAGGGCCACCCGAGATCTGTTCAAGAAATACTGTAGCTTGGGGCAGGGTTTGTGGCCTACCATCAAAAGTCTCTCCCAGGTTACATTATGAGCTGAATGCTATTGTTTGCTGTAGAATTACAACCCAAAGAAAGCACATGGTGGAGCTAGCTGTCTGGGAATGACCTTGCTGTGGGTAATTTGTGGGTTGGGTGGTGCAAGGTCTAAGGAAGATATGGGGTGGAGTGAGTGGATTCCATCTGGCCAATACAGCATCAGCATTGCTGCCAGTGCTGAGTCCTTGGGCTCCTACAGAAGTCACAGATTACAGCGAGGCCAGCTGCTGTCTGCGTTGAGACCCCAGACCCACACAATCCACCCAAGAGACACTGCAGCTCATACTGGCATCAGTGGTCCACCAAAAAATGTCTCCCCTGAAATATGTGGGTCGCACAAGCCAAGATCTACTGCCTGCGAGGAATTCACTGCCCTGGGAAGGTACAGGGCAAGGGCAGCTGTTCAGCAACGGCCAACCATGGGCAATTTATGGGTTGGGTGGAACAGAGCCCCAGGGAGACATGGGATGGGGCGGGCCGATCCCACCAACCAATGCAGCTTCAGCATTGGACATGCGAGGGGAGGGTTCAATACAGGCAAGATGGCACCAGTTGTAGACCTCCCCAAAGAGGGAACAACATAGGAACAATGGCGGCTGTTCCTCCAGCCCTTTCCCCAGCGCCACACAACTCAGTCTTTTCCCATATGTTTCTTGCACCTCCTGAGCTGCTGACCCTCCGCTGGAGCTCAGGGTAAGTGTCTGTGAGCAAGCGAGTCTGTGTGCGGACTGTTTAAGGAGATTTTCAGGTTCCTTTCCTCTCACCGGGAAGGCCAGACTCTCCACTGATTTTTACAGTCAGATTCTGTGGGAGCTCCTCTTCCTGGAATTGAAACCTAGGGAGGAGGTGCTCATTTATGGGTTAGGGTGCTCCTTTATGGGTTAGGCCACCTCTCACCTTCAGGGGGCCCTCTGAAGCCACACTCTCGCTCCTGATGCTCAACTGCCACACGCACGTGTGGGTCCAGCCTGCTTTGTGTCTCTACCCCCTCATATTGGTCTTACTGTGGCTTTTTCTTTATATCTCCAGATGTATGTGTTATGGTCAGTTAGACTTCAGGTGGTTCTTCGTGTTGATAGTTTTATGATTTGGTTGTAATTTTAAGGCGGTCCTGAGACTAGGCGAAACTTGCTTTTACTTAGCCCTCCATCCTGGCCACTCTACCCCCAGAAAGATTTTAATTGAGCATTTGTTAAATGTCAATAATTATCTTCATTCCTTAGATGCATTAATGCTTTATAGCCTTATGGGATTGTTACAGTTTTTAATCTCCATTTAATAAATGAGAACCTCAATATCACACAGATAGTAAATTTCAGAGTTGGAATTTTTATCTGATATATAAAATACATATCTCACCAATATATGCATATACTCAGAGTATTTTTGTCCTGAATATTAAGATTAAATATAGCAAAAAAATCATATTTCTAAAGCATATATTTCTCACCAAATCCAAAATTTTAAATGTACTCATTGTCTTCTTGTCAGGATTCATACTGACAATCTTTCTTCTGCTACAAAGTCTTTTCTGTTTTATATAGGCTACTAAAACATATTAAAAGTGAATTCATGCATTCTACCAACAGATACTTTAATTTGAAGGGAAATTTTTTGTTTTATACTATTTGTATTGTCTCAAAAAGCAAACACAAATATTGTTACCATAACAACACTTGTGCTTCTTATTAATTTATTATTAGCTTTTTATTAAATACTGTAAAATGAGCACAGTGGTTGGATTCATATCTCTAAAGAGTAATAAACAGGAGACAATTAACTGGTAATTATTTCCACCTGCTAAACTCTATTTTGAGGAGATTTGATTAATTAATAGCAAAGATCTGTCATCATTAGTTCCACAGTCTTTTATTTTTCTTTTTCAAAATACCAAAATATTATTAACATTAGTTTGGAATAGTCTCCTGTCCATTTTCTGGGTCACTGCTTCTGAACTCATTACCCAGATAATTGGAAAATGTGGCTACCATTAATTAATGTGAAAATGTGATTTCCCTTAAAAAAAGTTAAAAGTAATTTTGAAAAATAGAAAATTATACTTGAAAAAAAAGAGGAAAATAGCATCTGAATGATTATACCAAAGGTTTGACTTGTTGTCATTCAAAGGTAGGAATACACATATTCAAATCAAATTATTTTTAAGGAAATTTAGTAACATCCTGAGAGATTTGCTTGCGTCTTGCTTCTTTCATTACAAGAATGGTACATGGTTGTCTTTTAGGTCAATGGGATATAAATTCTTCCTGATTTAAGATTCTTTAGAAATGAATAGCTCTGTCTCTTGGCTCCCTTTTCTCTCCTCTCACATTAATGCATTGCAATATTGTACGAACTTCCTACTCAGAGCATACAACTGGGACGTTTCCCATTTTTAATCTTTATTATCTATGTAAGGCAATAAACAAAGGCCAGCATGAGCTTTGAAAAGTAGGAAAAAATGCAGAGAAATTTTTTTTTCTTAAAAAATTCATGAACATGCTGGCACAGTAGCCCCACTGTGAGTGTTAAAAATTTTCATAAATTTCATAAATCCAAATTGACAAGTTCAATCTTGCAAATGTTATGTGAATCAAGCTGAAAGAATTCATCAAGCTTTCCATCTCATTTGGAGGAAGAAAAATCATATTCTGAAAAAGTAGAAAGTATACAGTAATGAGCATTTACATTTCTGAAAGCTTAATTTCCTCACTTTTGGATTCAGAGCATAAAATTTGCCTTTGTCATTATGAGTGCTGGCTGGAGGAGAGGAGGCATAGATTTCTCCAATTCTTCTTATAATCTAGTTGCTATATTTTATCAGAATTCATGCTCTGCTTGTCATAAGTATGCCGTCATGATATGTATTTAGCTAGCATTCCGGGAGGGTAGTTTGAAAAGAAGTCGCCCATATTTAGGTGTGTTTCTGATGCAACCTCACATAAGCAAGAGATAATTTTTCAAATAAATTAAGAATATAAATACACCCAGTTCATCTGTAGATGTGTTACTCTCCTTAATAACCTCTTTCCTATAGAAAGTACTTGTTCAGCCCACCTCCATCTATAATTTAAAAATGATAACTTTAAGCCATCTCCAGGTAATGTTATACGTTTTTTTCAGTTTCTCTTAAAAGAGGACAGCTCAGAACTGAATAATATTTAGAGATAATGTGATTAACACTCAATAAAATATATAGCATTGTTATCCATATTTAGAATACACACACACACACACATATTTAAAGTCATAGCTTAAAGAGAAATGGACAAGTGATTAGCTTAGATGTTCTTAGTTTTCAGGTCAATGATTGGCAACCTTACCTGAAGCTTCCAAACAATTCCTGAACCCAAAATATTTAGCCACTAATTTATTCTAGTCACTGCTTTTCTCAAACAGATTGGGGACTGTCTGAAGTTATAGCTCACCCCTCTCCCTCCAATTTATTGCCTCAATTATCATACTTACTCCAAATTAAAGCATGTTTATTTCTTTCAACGATGTCACATTCAAGAATTTTTTTAATTTTAATTTATTTTCTGTGAAAAAGTAGAAGAACAAAGAAGAGCAAATAGAGAATGGGAAAGAAGAAAGAGAAGTTTATTAGTACTCTATCAGCAATATGGTCTTTTGTGTTTAAAAGTATGGGTTTTGGGGTCCGACCATGTGGGTTCAAATCCAGGTAGTGCTGGTTTAGAGGGCCCTCAGCTTGGCAAAATTACATATCTCAGTTTGTGGCTCAGTTTCCCCAAATAAAAAAAGTTAATTGCCTACTTTTTGAACTTCCTATCAAAATTATAAGGATTAATTCTATAAAATTTCCTTAGCATAGAGTCTGGCATATAATGCATCCTCCGTAAATTTTAACTCTTAGCTAATAATAACACAATGATCCTTACAATTAACTTTGGCCCAGTTAAAATCTAAACCAAACTCAATTCAAAACTTTGCTTATTTCATAAGAAAACAAGCCATCTGATGTTATTGCACTTTCTTACTCTGGAATTTGGGCTCAAGATGAAGCAATTTTAATTTACAGAGCCATATTTTAATCTCATAACAATTTAAATTCATTATTTGAGGTGCCTTGATGATACATCTGGAAAAAATGGAATTCTTTGGCATGGAAACCATTTCACACACAATAATGTCTGATTTGTGATACTGTTGTTTAGCCTCACAGTTGATCTTGTGATAGAACAATCCAGATGTGCAGTGAGTCCTGTGTCCAGCATTGTCTTGCAAATGTATATAGTGATGGAACAAGTCCTGGTGATGTTATTGATAAGCAGAGCAGAAGAGTGATGCAATGCAGATGGTGGATCATATGGTGTGTTTATGGTGTAAAAACGACTACAGAACATGTATGCTTTCCAATTGTGTCCTATGGTCTTTCCATATTTTAACAAGGTCTGAGTGAATAATTTAGGCAGAAGTAATCCATACCTACCAGGTAGACCTATATAAAAGATTGAAAGTTGACTCTAAATAAGGAAACATTTCAATGGAAAAATGGCAGAGAGGTTTGGGGAACATCTGAAGCAGCAAGTATAATTGGAACTTGCTAAAAGTGAAGGAATTTTTATTTCCTCCTTCAAAGTCCAGCCTTGCCACTTACTAAGTCCGTGAACTTGGAAATGTTACTTGAATTCTTCATGTTTCAGTTTTCTCATCTGTAAAAAGGGGGTGATATTAGTACTCTCTCATGGAGGTATTGTGAAAATTTAATGAGTCCATGCATGTCAACCACTTATAATACTGCCTGGGACATGATAAACCCCAAATCAACAACCAGAGAGGGACAAAATACAACTAGATAGAAATTAGGAAGGAAGGAGAACTGAGAGCCACCCTCTAGAATGTACAAGGTACTAGGCACAGCATCTGATCTGACCCAGTTTCCCGGTCCTACCCCCTCAAATAGGGGTTACATTATGACTTCCTCCATAATGTTTTTTAAGTTATAGTTTATGATTGAATGGGTAGAAAGTCAAATACACATATTAATATATATTAAAACTTTTATTTTTGGCCTAGAATTTCAGGGTTTTTTTCCCCCTGATTTTAAAAGAAATTAAAACATGTTTGTTGGCCCCCGAATATATTTCAGGCTCTAGGCACTGAGCCTAATGGAATAGTCAGCCTTGCACCAAAGACCATTATTGCCATTTAACTGTTGAAAATCAGAAAGGTTAGAAACTTAATGCAGATTTACATATTTAATGTGTGCCAGTACAGGGATTTAAACTCAAGCTTAACTCTAGAGTTCATGTTCTTCTTCCCTTCTCATTCAGTGCTTCTCAATGAGAGGCACATCTGATGTGGTTCAAGTTTGAATTTTGTCATTGTCTCTCATCCCCCTTCCAGGGCCACCTTCTCTCTGTTGACATTCTTTTGCTGGAATCCCTCTTCTTTGTTCCTAGTTCTGATCTCATTATTTAACATCTCCTAAGAATTCCCCGCTTTTTTTCCCAGTAAAAATACATTCATTCCTTCTTAGTAACAGTATTTAAAACAATCTAATAGACTATGGTTCACAAAAATATTAATGGCTGATAATGCATGTGTTCCCGCATCAAAGAATGTTCTCCTTTTAACAAAAGAATCCTGACGTTGAAGTAAACGGTTACCTTCCTAATTATATTACTCTGTTGGGGCTGCTGTAACAAAGTACCACAGACTGGGTGGCTTAAACAACAGAAATTCATTATCTCACAGTTCTGGAGACCAGAAGTTCAAAATCAAAGTGTCGGTGGGTACATTCCTTCTGGGGCCGTGGGGGAAGGACCTGTTATAGGCCTCTTTTCTTAGCATATAGATGAATGTCTTTTCTCTGTGTCACCTCATCTCATTTTCCCTTTCTGTGTGTCTGTGAGTCCAAACTTTCCCTTTTGTTATAAGGGGATGTCATATTGGATTAGGGCCCATTCTAATGACCTCACTGTAACTTGATTACATCCCTAAAGACCCCATCTCCAAATAAGGGCACATTCGAAGGTATTGGGAGTTAGGACTTCAACATGTAAATTTTTAGGGACACCACTCAATCCATAACAACAATATTAAAATTGAAATATAATAAAAGACTAATTTTGGAGAAGGTTTGATTAGAAGACATTTTCCAACCTCCTCGATACTATTCTATTAAAAAAAAAAAGTCCCTTCATTCCTATGAACAAGGTATTCATTAAGACCAATAATTTCTTTTTCCAGAATGCTATAAAAGACATTTTCTTTTCTTTCTGCTTCGCTCTATTGTTACCTCTTAAAAATAAATAAAAATATATTAATATTATGAGCCAAAAAAGCAATAATACATCTAAACCAGCATTTCACAACTTTGGTACAATTGGCATTTGGGGCCAGAAAATGTTTAGATGTCTTGTGTGTTGTAGGATATTTGACAACATCTCTGGCCTCTGCCCACTAGATGCCAGTAGCACCCCCTTTCCCCCAAGTTCTGACAACTCAAATTTTCTCTAAACATTGCACAAATACTCTGAGGGAAGGAGAGGCAAAATCACCTCCAGGTGAGAACCACTGCCCTAAACAAATGTAATTGAAATATTTAGGCCAACAAGGTATTAACAGTTACTTTATAGAAAAAAAATATTGACAAAAAAAATTAGTGATAGTCCTAAGCTATATTTTTTTTCTTTAAGACAAAGTAGGAGCTAAAAGATATTGACCAACAACATCTAGTAATAAAGGTCAAGATGGAGACTTCATGGTAATTAAACAAAAAAGCTGACTGAAATTAGTGATTGATAAAATAGGCTTTTTCTTCTGGCTATATTCCTTACACTGGGGGCTGAGTTATTCACCTCTTTGCATCTTAATGACCTCTCAGAAACTGTGTGTTCTTGTAACAGTGACAGACATAATTCATTATAATGTGTTTATTAGTGTGTAGTGTCAAGGAAATAGTGGTGTTTTGGAAGCCAAAGACCTTAGATCTCTTACTTCTATCCCTAGTCTGTCATTATTTATGGCATACATTTACTTTTGCTTGCATCCATTTATAAGTTCATTCATTCATTCACTCATTGTTTCATTTGTCAAATTTGGTGAGTACCTACTAAGGACCAGATGCTAGGCTGGACATGGTAGAAGCAAAATCATTATAGATTATAGATATATCTATTATGTGCTATTATTGAGGAAACACAGTGGGTAGAGGGATCTGAGTACTTGGCAACTGAAATCAATTGTGCCATGGTAATTAGTTCAGAGAAGGAAATTTAATCCAGGCTTATCTAATATGAATGGCGTAGGTCAAGATTTTTTGTCTGACAATTGGGAGAAGAAACTATTTGTTCCTGTTGGACATGAATGAGGACGCCAACAGTTTGGCTGTTACTGGCAGCTAACTCACAACCACAGGGAGATTCATTCTTAGGTTGAGGAAAATAGAACTACAGAGCAGATTGATGAAAGGAAGCTGGATATTTGATGGCATCTTTAAGTAACCAGACACACCTTGTGAAGCTTGAAGTGCTCCTGCTATTTTCTAATACTGTGTCAATTTTCTTTAAAAAAAAAATTGTATAGAGTGTTTATAACCTGCTAAAAGGGTTCTATCCAATTCAATCCTCTTTAGACAAAGATAGCAACTTGGAGCTGGCTGTGTTTTCATTTCAGTTCATTGGGGTTCTTCATAATTAGCAGGTTAAACATCTCTCCTAGGTTGATGTGAAGAATGGAAAGGTTTTTATGCCCTTTGGAGCAGGGGTCCCCAACCCTTGGGACACTGGTACCGGTCCATGGCCTATTAGGACCAGGCCACACAGCAGGAGGTGAGTGTTGGGCAAGAGAGTGAAGACTCATCTATAATTGCAGCCGCTTCCCAGCACTAGCATCACTGCCTCAGCTCCACCTCAAATCATCAGGCATGAGATTCTTATAGGAGCACCTGTCCCAGGTGCCAAAAAGGTTGAGGACTGCTGCTTTAGAGGAAAAACAACATTGATGTGCTGTGAGTTGAGTTTTTCCCTTCCTGGTCTCCTGTCAAAGCAGAATTCTGTGAATTCTGTTCAGTTCTGTCTTATTTGTGTAAAACGAAGGTATAGCTTTGCTGGAGAACCTCTAACGACACCATATTGATTGCCCGATCAATCTAATTCACACCTCATCATTTCCATGACTCTCACACTCACACGTCGACTCTTGTACTTCAGACTCCTTTGAATGGCTGTCATTATTAGCCTTCTTTGTACCTGAGAAATATAAATATCTTTAAAATATAAAACACTCTTTTTTCTGGCCTAGAAAATATTGTTTCTTATAAATTAATATGCAGAGATTTCAAGCCTTTGAGGAAGTTATAATGAAAAAGGATTCCTGCTCTTACACTATGTATGTATGACCTGTCTTGTAATAGCCATGGATTTGATCGTGGCCCAAGCAGGACCCAGTGGGATCTGCATCCTGCTCATATTCTCCCTCTTCATCCGTGTTCTGGTCTCTCATCAATTCGTCTTGGGAGCTTGTGAAACTGTACTCCTGCAGGCTTTCAGCCCTCCTGACGAATGACTTTCCAAACATTTCCATAGCACCCCCTCTACATCAATCTTCAGATCAGCAAGCTCTGCTGATGCTTTATTTTGATCAAATATATCAATGTAGAAGACTATATTTGAGAAAACAAAGTGTGGATTGTACATTTCTGAAATTTGTCACATTTTTTATCGATAATATTTGTTAACAAAAACGTAAATGTCAGAAAAACTGATTCTTGGAGTTTGTTTTTACAGGGGTCTATCTATCTATCTAAATTTCTGAAAGGAACTTTATTCCTCACTCATTTTAATAAACCAGTATTAATTGAATTGTGTTTGCTCTGTGCCTAATGGCACTGTCTTTGATATGTTGACAAGCAAACCAAAGACATAAGGTATGTTTGTACCATAAGGAGCGTCTAGTCTGGCTGAGGAAATAATAATAGCAGATATAATCATTTGTATTAAACATGGCACTGATTCAGCAACCTGCATCTGCTGAGGAATAGGGCAGTCGAGAGAAACTTCATGAAGGAGGAAGATTTAGAGGAGTGTCAGAAATAAAATGAGAAATTAAAATGGTTAGAAAGGCTCACGGGATAGTATTACAAGTCAAAATGGAGGAGTGAGGACTGGACCAAAGACACAGACATGAGAATAAGCATATAATAGGTGTGTAATAGTAATAAT